>NW_025963831.1:295000-398372 GCF_023055435.1 Haliotis rufescens | reverse complement strand
TTGACCTTTTATAGACGTATCATTTGACCTTTTATAGATGTATCACTTGACCTTTTATAGATGTATCACTTGACCTTTTATAGATGTATCACTTGACCTTTTATAGACGTATCACTTGACCTTTTATAGATGTATCACTTGACCTTTTATAGATGTATCACTTGGCCTTTTATAGATGTATCACATGTGTTATCAATATGCCTTCCATTTTGGATTTACGAGTGATCGTAATAGAGTTGTACACACTTGATTTGTATATACGTGTATCACGTGACCTTTGTACACCTGTATCACGTGACCTTTGTACACTTGTATCACGTGACCTTTGTACACTTGTATCACGTGACCTTTGTTCACTTGTATCACGTGACCTTTGTAAACTTGTATCACGTGACCTTTGTACACTTGTATCACGTCACCTTTGTACACTTGTATCACGTGACATTTATACACGTGTATCACTTGGCCAGTATATATTTGTATCAGTAAAAACGTCTTTATACTTGTATCACTTGACATCATCGTCATTGTTTATAAATCCGTGTCCCTTGACCTGCATACACTTGAACCTTCAGAACATTCGTCACGCGAGGACTGTTTATATGTGTGTGACTTGATGGTACGGGGCTGTATGACTCCGTGTCACTTGAACTTGATATATTGTGACCACCAGGTGTTCTGACCGACAGTGCTCTCCGCCCGTGTTTACGCAATGCACCGTGTTATTACAACCACAGACGTTCTGTCTGACACTCCCGCGTAGCGTCAATACGAAACACAGGATTGCATAAATATGAAAAGTCTTCAGCTCGGTATTCACATGATGTGAATACAAAACTATTCACGTAAACCCTCCTCCTCCTTACAACACAGTCTGTACATGTATCAACTTCTATAAACACATCACTTGTATCCAGCCAGGTCTTCCCACATCCCCACTCTCGTCACATATATTCTAGTGTCTCTACAATGTCACAATATCCTGTCTTTATCAGATTTAATCCGCTATATAATCCTTGATGCAGCAGGGAAATGGCGATCAACATCTGCTAGTCCGACTAACCTGTTGTGATGTTATTGCTATGTTAAATGTACACACTGATTTCGATTGCACATATGTCACAACAGTCACGTCACTAATCACGTTAATTACACGCAGTATGTCAAGCGTTCGTACTAGCTGTCTTCTTCCTGTATCTACGCTTCTACGTACTTACACGAAAACACTCACATACTTCCTCAAACACTTGCTCATCCTTCTTCATTATCCATCCTCATGTCACCACATTTCCATGTCATTGCCTCGTGCATGTCAATATCACACGGCCATGTGTATATAAGAAATGAACAACGTCCTTCCTGACTTTGGTTCAACGGCACATCTATTCTAAATCCACCGCCACGTAATCGGACACAATGCTCGGCCCAAAGCCGTCGCCTCCCAGTGAATCACCGCTCGATGTCTATAGCATGTACATTGCCCATGCGACAACGGGGAAATGTTATGTACAACACTACATATCCAATGTCCTACTTACGCTGTCAGTAATCCAAGCGAGAGTTGACTTTTTTCCTCGATTGTTTACATCAATGACAAAACCGAATACCGCTATGGGACGGTTGGTGTTATTTCCAGTCGCGTAGCACTCTGACCGAATTCGCTTGCCGGGAATAAGAATGAACCCGCTCGAGCTGCGGTGAGGGGCTCAATCGTTCTCTGATGCCATCCACGTGTATTGCCGATAGCTCTCTTCCAACATTGTGCTTTACCATAGGTATAAACGATTGGATCCTCCTTAACTCATTTCAGATCTTGGAACGAGCAACTGCTGCGATTAGATAACCCAGGTAAACTGCTCGAGTTGCTGATGCGCTGGTAATTGCATAATATGAAAAAGACATTGAAAAGACATTTGGGAAAATGTGTTATAGATGTATGTTTGTGAGATGTGAATGCGAGGATCTGACACATGGTATTTTACATTTGCATTTGTTTGTTGTTTAATGCCGCACTCAGCAATATTCCAGCTATATGACGGCGGTCTGTAAATAATCGAGTCTGGACCAGGCAATTCGGTGATTGACATCATGAGCATCGATCCACGCAATTTGGATACGATGACATGCATCAACCAAGTCAGCGAGTCTGACCATCCGATTCCGTTAGTCGCCTCTTACGACAAGCATAGTCGCCTTTTACGACAAGAATGGGTTACTGAAGACCTATTCTACCCTGGATCTTTACGGGTTTGGGTGACATTGTTGGCCAGTCACTGATGCTGCAGTCTGTTGCAATATTTATCTTTTTAACCACCCTACGGGATACAAAGGAGTGAAAGGACACAGTGTTGTCGAGTGAGTGAGTGAGTAAGTGAGTGAGTGAGTGAGTATGGTTTCACGGCGCTTTTAGCAATATTCCAGCAATATCACAGCGGGAGACACCAGAAATGACCTTCACTCCTTGCACCCATGTGGGGAATCGAACCGGGCATTCGGCTTGACGAGCGAACGCTTTAACCACATGGCTACCCCAGTGCCCCTCATTCTTATTCGACTGGTTATGATCGGAGGCATGACATGGCTGGATGTCATGAGGTAAACCGGCGTCGTGCTCAACCACATGATTGCCTGGCCCGAAATCGATAACTTACTGGCTTCCTCGGCCAGTATTTAACGTGTTGTTTCACTATATTACATTTTAAACCATTTACTAGTAAATATGCCATGAACATGTTTAAAGTTAATTTGAACTACATCGATGGGGCGATTTCCGGTACACTACAGATTCAACAAACACTCATGATCGTTGCTGGGTAGCTGCTCGTCGCTCTTACGACAGCATAACCCAAGAGGTATGTGTGCGTGTGCGTGCGTTCGCACGGGGGAGTGGAATGGAGAGGGGCGGCTGGTGGTGGTGGTGGTGGTGTGTGTGTGTGTGTGTGTGTGTGTGTGTGTGTGTGTGTGTGTGTGTGTTTAGGTGCAGAGGCGCGCACCTCCCCTTTTTCAAGCACATAAAAATGTATACGTGTAAAAGAAACTTAAATTATTAGGTGATATGTTTAATAACAATATTTTAATTGACTATTACTTGGAAAACAAACGCAACATGTTTCCCGTATTATGTGCTGGCATTCTCATATCTTACGCTGTGTTCTCAATGGGGTTACTGGGGACCTGTTCTCTCCGAACTCCGGGACTCGCTAACAACATTCACCCCGGCCACTCTGTTACCAGTTATGATGAGAAAATTGGTGATGGTAAAACTGCCAAGTTATCGAAGTGCATAGCGTACAATAAAAAACCACAAATACCATATGCCAAACAACGAAATTGCAACCCTCACCCACACCCGTAGCAGTCACTGGTTTGTTTCAAACGCACAGCATCTAATCCGACTGATGAAGGCTCCAGATCCCGGCTGTCGGTGCTGTTGTCGACTGTGTATATCAGGCAGGTATGTATCGTAGCTGTGTTATCCGTCCACGTGCTCAAGAACAGACAAAAACAAGGGCAGGGGCAGATCTTGCATCTGTGATATTAATGCGAGCTAAACGTCAGCTGTCAGTACTTTGTATCGTGATGGGATATTTAACGGGATCCAGATCATAGGTTCGTATAAGACATACATGACATGGTTTGTAATCTTTCTGGTAAACGGTAAAAAATTAGTAGTTGTCGATTCTTTTAGGGGAGCTGGGAGAGCGATTGTGGGTAATGGTAGGTTTGTCTGACGAATGTTACAGTTCAGTGACAGACGAGAGTGGATTGTGTGGATAAACCTATCTGTATGTCTAGAATAGTCTACGTGAAGCAGATAACTACCTACTGCAGTTGTTGATATATTTGGTTAATTAGGAATCGTTTTGCTTGTTTCTTTGAAAGAGAGAAAAAGCGACAATGTCCATTCTGAAATTCCATAACTATTTGTGAGTGAAATGTGAACTATGGACGTGATGACACGAAATGCCTTTGTGTTTCGAGGGGAGGATGGGTAGGCTTGTGATTAAAGTTTAAAATGCCAAGGTCATATATTTGACATAAAATAAAATTAGTTGATTAACTGCAATGGGAAGTTGACAAACATGCCACATCGCACACAACGCTTTGAATGTCTAGTGTAATAACTTTAAACTCGTTAAGGGCGCTAGGATAGCCTTAGCCCATGAAAATATTATGATTCTGGTCTTTTGGTTTTGCCTAAAATGACGCGACGGCGGGTCCTATTTTGAATGATTGTTTTTTGACAAGCTTATTTGCATGACGAAAAAACTTAGAATGTCCTCTTCGCTTTAAATTAATAAAAGTTTAGTAGTGTGATGCAAGGGCGGAACCAGCTTTTTTAAAAGGGAGGCTGGCCAAAATAACAAAATCCTCACTCAGTGTGCGTGTGTGTGTGTGTGTGTGTGTGTGTGTGTGTGTGTGTGTGTGTGTGTGTGTGTGTGTGACATACCGCAACAAGGGGCGGGGGGTGGTGGGATGGTGCTCCTCCCCCCTCTGGATGCGCCTAAGCTGCACTCGACAAGCCCAAAGGGTCTTATATATAGTCTTCCCGACACACACAACGGACACAAACACGAGATGGCCGCTGTGACGTGTGCAGTTTGTACGTTCGTTTGGTGGAAAGTAGGTTAGAGTTATCTGTCCTTGGTTAAAAACCGGAAATTGAAAAGCTAGATGCAGGGCTTTGAAAATGACGCAGGTGGGAACCAGAAACATAATACTTACTTTTCGGCCTTATGATTTAACTTTTGCTCTTCACTTCAAAGACCCTGTTTCGTTTTCCTCACGAGTACAATGTGTGAAGTCATTTCTGGTTTGCCCCGCCGTGATATTGTTGCTGAGAGCTGCGTTAAACCCCACTCGCTCACTCACTCACTCACTCTGCCTTTGACCTCATATGGTGTGGTGAGAATTAATATCAGAAGCGGGATTTGCTCACATCCTGCTGATGTTCTGATCGGGGGGGGGGGGGGGGGGGGGGCGGCACTGCTTCCTGGTCGATTCAGACAGAGCTTTGTCTGTGGTCAGACATACTCGTGGACCAGTGTGTTAATGATGCTTTACTGTGGAAACATCGCTCAGACTCAGTTGTCTAGACATTCATTTATCTGGACATTTACTGGAAACCGACCCAGCCAGTTACACAGGGTTCTGTAGACATGCAGTCCCTGAATTAAAGTTATTCTTTACTATATATATCCACAACATAGAACATCAAATCCAAATGGTGCCCAGAACAATACGTTACTTCCATGTGTGACCAACTCGTCCCCTTCCGTGTTGTAGGTTACGGAAACATGCGAGTGGGAACGAAAGCTGAGGCAATCTGGACTTGCCAAATGATTCATTTTATAATTCATTATCTTGGGACTGGGAGTCTGCGGATTCTGCAGATACTCGTTCAACTATATGTAATGACAAGAAAGGATAACCGCTTATCGTATGTAAATAATTATAAAACTCATTTTAGAGCTTTGTGGGTATGTTTCTTACATTTAAACATAACCAACATTTGACCCATTCCGATTTTGGTCGTAGATGCAGATAACGATATTGCCATAACACATAATACAATCCAGTGATCTGATTGGTCAATCGCCTTCTTGCAACCCCCCCCCCAAAAAAAAACAACAACAAAAAAACAACAACAAAAAAAACCCAACAAAACCATGCAAGTCTGTCTGTCGGAGGGTGCGGACATCATGACGTCATAATCTTTTAAATGACATGACTGCTTATCACGTCATAACTGACCTCGTAAACATGTTGATGAATTATACCGAACCTACCTGCGGTTGGAGGGTAGATTTAATATTGTCACACATATATAATTCACCGAGAATAAGTAAGAAAACATACAACTTTATGGATAACAACTTCTGGTTTATTGCATATAGCAACGTTTCAATGTAGATTCTAACACCGTTATCAAGCTGGAGTGACTACAACCAAGTGATGCCAAAGTGGTGAAACCTCCCACCCAGTAGATACCCGCATCGTAGAACATAAGGCCTCAACAGCCAAAGCAGACAGCAAGTCAGCTCCCTCAGACCACCAGCAAAAATTCCCTAGCCACCAAATTCAGTGTGACAAAGTCCAAATCCCCTTAACCGACCATCAGGATTTCACTACAAGAAAACTCTCCGCCGACACAAAACTTTGATCAACAGAGATCAAGGGTATACATCTCGTCTGCCTATGAAGATCTAATCAAGCAATAGATTTTTTTTAATTAGTATCCAATCAGCTTGTCACAACTCTTTCGTCCTCATCCTTACTGTACATCTGGCTTCATTACCCGTGTGCTATTTGTTATTCTTACTGTACATCTGGCTTCATTACCCGTGTGCTTTTTGTTATTCTTACTGTACATCTGGCTTCATTACCCGTGTGCTTTTTGTTATTCTTACTGTACATCTGGCTTCATTACCCGTGTGCTTTTTGTTATTCTTACTGTACATCTGGCTTCATTACCCGTGTGCTTTTTGTTATTCTTACTGTATATCTGGCTTCATTACCCGTGTGCTTTTTGTTATTCTTACTGTACATCTGGCTTTAATTTATTTCAACAAAACTTATCTTTGTCGTTGACCTACTCATTTGCTAGTCTCTCCGAAAATTTGAAAAATCACCCCTTTTCACTCATTTTAGAAGTACTAAGGTGCATGTACTTGATTACGTTTTAAGTCCAATACTTGCAAGCGTAAAAAAGAAAGGAGGCTAATTGTCACCCATAGGGACATTTCGTATAATTTTCATAACATTTTTTAAAACCTTTCTGAAACTCTAAATTTGACTCAGTGTGACAAAAAGAGCCCTAGCTTATCCCCTTGTATTTTGGTAAAACGAAACCAAATACTTTAACCTATCATATTTAAGACATCACCAGTTTATTGAACTAAAATATATTTTTAGTTCCACAAGATGTTTTATGTATTTGTAAAAAATATTATTATTAGTATGCTATTTCAGGAATGAGAAGGATAACGAAAAAGGGTAATTACTCCCGGGCGATCCGTGGCTTGCCGTGAAGTTTATAACTTCTCGTAGATAATGATATCATCACGAGAACGGGTAATCTTGATTTTCCCAACAAATAAACATGCGAACTTAAAAATAGAAGATTTTAATCGAATTTATGATCCTCTTATGCACTCTTTAAAACGTTTGCGATAACTTTTCAAAGAACTGATGGGCGTGATTGCTTGTGAAACGTGTTCTGTTGATATTGAAATATAAGTGCTGATTTGAATCATAAATCTTTTTAAGAATGCGCGTGATCTCGGAATACAGGAACGCTGCCAAGAATAAATATAGGTTATAGAGTGAGTGAGTGGGTGAGTGAGTATGGATTTACGCCGCTTTTAGCAATATTCCAGCAATATCACGGCGGGGACACCAGAAAATGGCTTCACACATTGTATCCATGTCGGGATTGAACCCGGGTCTTCGGTCTGACAAGGGAACACTTTAACCACTAGGCTACCTGACCGCCCCCTATAGGTTATAGAAGGGTGGTGTTATGACTACCCATCACAGAGGAGCTAGGTGAGTACCGTACAAGTAGCTGGGGTTACCGTAACCCCGCATCCTTTGTTTGGTTAGTTTTGTTAGTTTGTTGTTTAACGCCTCACTCAGCAATATTCCAGCTATATGAAGGCGATCTGTAAATAATCGAGTCTGGAACAGGCAATCCAGTGATTGACATCATGAGCATCACTCTTCGCAATTGGGATACGATGACATGCATCAACCAAGTCAGCAAGCCTAACCACCAGATCCCGTTAGTAGCCTCTTACAACAAGCATAGTCACCTTTTACGGCAAGCGTGGGTTGCTGAATACCTATTCTACCCCGATCCTTTGTTTGGTATTAGTTTGTCTACATGTCAGTACTAGTGAGACGAGGACAACTGATAATATCAACGATCAACCACCTCAAAATTTAGACAGAAAATAATATGAGAAAAGGCTTATCTCCCTCAGAGGACATGAACGGATGAGGACACCAAGACCACAGCAGAACGCGCTATACAGGAGTTGTGTCCCTTGACCTCGTCCGCGGTCTGGTGGACTGAGCTTCTGCCTAGAGAGCGAAAAGGTTGGTTGTTCAATCCCCGACATACACCGCTTTAATACATTTGGACTATATGTCTTTATACTAGTTTCAAGGCTTCTCATCCGTAACCTATGAATGTTTACGCCAGCAAACACCACGTGTCTACTATGATGATATCAATATCAACTGCCATATCACTTTCCACAGAACGCTCAGTACGTGCCGATCTCTACACGTGCATGACTTCAAAAGATAACTCATCGGTCAATACACGACCATCCTCTGGTCGCGTCATACTTAAAGTGGGGGGCACGGGTGGCCCAGTCGTCTGAGGCGCCGCGATTCGCTGTGCAGAGTTGCGTCCCTTGGGCACGCCAGAAACCTATGATTGTGGGCTCGAATCCCGGTTCTCTCCGATTATGTTTCTAGGTTTGTCAGCACCATACCCGTGCTCGTGGGTTTCAACGAAGTGGTAAACGTCTGAGACCTGCATCACTTCGGGCCTTCCTCCCACATTAAGCTGACACGCCGTGATATAACTGGAATACTGTTAAAAGAGGCGTTAAACTTAACTCACTCACTCATATTTAAAGACGTTAAAATATTGTAATTGTTTTTACCCTGCCGGGGTAAAACGGGGATAAAACGGCTCGGAGCCAGTGTACTGTTTCTGAGGGGTATCAATGGGATTTCCGTGCGCTAGCACAATTAAGCCGGCATTAATCTGGACCAGTACCAGTACCAGTACGAGCATCGGTGAACACACAGATAAGTGCAATAATCTTGAACGCGGGGTTATACCCCACTTCACCTCGCCTCGCTGGTCGTATGTAATACCATGGGCGGATACAGCTTTTTTTTAAAGGGGGGGGGGGGGGGGGGGGGGGGGGGGGGGTGCACAATTAAGATCTATTTATTGTCTTTAGTGGTAATTTATACAGAAATAAAGATTTTTAGGGCAGACCGTCTATCCTCTATCCTCTAGAGGGTCCTCTAGACCCTCTATCCTCTAGACCACGGAGGTGGCCAGGCATCGAACCACCGACCTTCCGCTCTCCCGGCAGACACTCTATCCTCTAGATCACGGAGGTGGCCAGGCATCGAACCACCGACCTTCCGCTCTCCCGGCAGACACTCTATCCTCTAGATCACGGAGGTGACCAGACATCGAACCACCGACCTTCCGCTCTCCCGGCAGACACTCTATCCTCTAGACCACGGAGGTGGCCGGGCATCGAACCAACGACCTTACGCTCTCCCGGCAGACACTCTATCCTCTAGACCACGGAGGTGGCCGGGCATCGAACCACCGACCTTCCGCTCTCCCGGCAGACACTCTATCCACTAGATCACGAATGCGGTCACGATCACTGGAAAGAAGACGTGACTCTGTGATGTGGTTGTGACATTGCGGGTTCCAGAGCTCCTTGTTCAGAGAGGATACTAGATTTGGTCAGGCTGGGTGACATGACGGCTTGGGGCGTTGCTCATTATGTCGACCACTGGTTTGTAGCCCCAGATTCGTGGCAGCTGTAATATAGCTGGAATATTATAAAAACCATTGTTCTAACACCATAGTGAAATATTTGGAATAATGCCGACTGCTGTGTAAAAAACAACGAAGACGATGCCGTTTACAATTAGTGAAGTTCTTACATCGACTCAACAGCGCAACGTTTTGCAAGTTCTATCACTTATACACCTGCTTGTCTAGTCTCGTTACTTGCCACAGTTGCAGTCTTAATTCGTTGTGCAGATTTGCGTCCCTTGCACAAGCCAACAACTTATGATTGCGGGTTCGAATCTCGGTTCGCCCCGATTATGTCTCTGGGTTTGTCAGCACAATGTAAGTGTTATTGGGTTTAAAGGGGTAAACGTCTGAGACGTGCATCGCTTCGGGCTTTCCTCCCACATGAGCTCACACGGCGTGATATAGCTTGAATACTGTTAAAAGCGGTGTCACAGCTAACCCAACTCGCTCACTCGCTCGCTCACTCACTCCCATTTCTTTGACCTAGACGATTGCAATATGTGTCAGCTGTATGAGCTGTCAGAGTGTGACGTTTTGATTGATAACATTCACAAAAAAAAATTCAAATGTGTTTTTTGTGTTAAACTCCAGATCAGATAGTTGTCAAATAAGGGTCACACCCTTCTGCATTTTGACGCCAGGACCTAATTTCCATGCTGTTTTTATCCGCAAAGGGAATCCGAAGTTTAGATTGTTTGTTTGTTTGTTGTTTAACACCGCACTAAGCAGTTTTCCAGTATATGGCGGCGGTCTGTAATTGACCCACTGATTGACATCATGAGCATCGATCCACGCAATTGGGAAACGATGACATGCATCAACCAAGTCAGCGAGCCTGACCACCCGATCCCTATAGTCGCCTCTCACGACTAGCATAATAAAATAATGAAAATTTATATCGTTTTCACTGTCAAGTTTACTTGCCCCACTCTATATAAATATACCAAGAATGAAATGCGACCACGAACAAGTATTCACCTCCCGAATACCCAGTGCATTATGTCTCCATTTGAAAAATACCCAAGATCCATCCGCCAGCACTGATTTGTGGCGGAAGTGACGTCACTATCTCCATTCATCGTATCACTAAATTATCGTAGAATTTCTCTCCCTCTTTAGATGTCTTTGATTGGGGTGCTATTTTTAGCGTCCTGCTGAAAAAGTTGTTCACGGTCGCACGACAGTGAAGGTAATTGGTGAAATCATTTTGGTAAAGACCAAATTTACCACAAATGTCGTGAGTATTTACTAACGGTTCTGACGCGCAAAGCACAAATCACTCGCAACTTCGTTTTGTTTATTAGCTTGTTGTATACCGCCGCACTCAGCATCGCAACTTGGTAAAACGCGCAATCAGACGACGGTTAATCAAAGCACAATGTGAAATTAGTCTTAATTGCAGTCATATGTTTTGTTTCGCGTGGCTTGTAGGAAATTGATTATTTGGCGTCGAAAGGCGGCTAATAATAGGCACTGCTCACTCAGGAATGTCCCACAAAGTTGTTGATCGCCAGCTCGGTTAAAACCATTCGGTTATAATAAGCTGATTAGCACAGAAACATCGGCAAAATAATGAGGTAAAGACCGTCGTGTGACGTAAGTACCGTATTTCCTCTATTAGACGCCGGGACTCTAATAGAAGCCGGGTCAATTGTTCAGTGCAAAAAATAGAAGCCGGGCCTCTAATAGACGCCGGGTCGATCAATTGATACAATTAATGATCCCTTTTGGGGACCTAAATTACATTCGTGGTCATAGTGAAATGGGGGTATTAATAGAAGCCGGGCCTCCAATAGATGCCGGGCCTCTAATTGACGCCGGGTCAAAGGCTTGTCCGAAATACATAGAAGCCCGGGCGTGTAATAGAGGAAATACGGTATGCGAAGATCGCAAGGACAAGGATTGTGATCCTATTCTGTGAGATGGTCATCGCGGGAACCATCTGGCATGGCGTTATGACTGGGACCTGAGGACATGGAGGAGGATCGATTGGCTGGGTGAGAGCAGGTTCTCGATTAAGCTGGTTCCCGGCTCCCTTTGAGCGTCGTCAACTTGCGCCATTTTGGGATATAGGAGACGGGGCCGATCTCAGTTCTTGTGTCACGGATACACGGTAAACTGTAAAAAAATGTGTTTTGACTGTCACAGACAAGACATGTTTAGATCTAAACAGGAATGGGTTTAAATCCTCAACGGAATACACAGTTGGTGTGTTCTGTCTAAACGCATCAAGGTCTTAACAGTAACATGAAATGTGCTATCGTCTCACAGCCTAAACACCCACCTAAACACAACATGCCCATAATCTAAACATGTAAGAATTTAAACACGTTAAAACGTGTTAAGATTTTACATGTTTGATCATGTTTAGAATTTACACATGTGTAAACGTGTGTAGAATTTAACCTGATTCAATAAAGCGCATATCATTAGGCAATAAATCAAATATGGATGAGATGTATAATATATATTGAAATTAAATGTGCAAATCAGATTCACAGGCATTTGCATAACACATATATATCCCCCTTACAACGAACTTGGCACATTATTAACAAAACAAATGTACAAATGTACCAAACTCGGTGAATGGTGACTAGGTTGGTTGGTTGGTTGGTTGGTTTGTTGTTTTTCGCCGCACTCAGCAATATTGCAGCTATTGACGGCGGTCTGTAAATAATCGAGTCTGGACAAGACAATCCAGTGACTGACATCATGAGATCCGGGGTAGAATAGGTCTTCAGCAATCCATGCTTGCCGTAAAAAGCGACTATGCTTGTCGTACGAGGCGACTAACGGGATCGGGTGGTCAGACTCGCTGACTTGGTTGATGCATGTCATCGATCCCAATTGCGTGGATCGATGCTCATGATATCAATCACTGGATTGTCTGGTCGATTGCAATATTGCTGAGTGCGGCGTTAAACAACAAACCAATCAAACAAACTCAGTGTTGCCAGTTCTCTCCTTTCCATTTTCAGGTATCTACCATTGACATTGTCCAACACATGCCTGTGGTCTGGACTATTATGTAAGCACGATAGCCCGAAATTAAAACTCCATGTTGCTGAAAATGCATCCATGAATCCTGTTTTAAAAATTCGTTACAAAAGCACCACCCCACGTCACCTGCGTACTTCGCTTATGGAAAAAGAAAATATAATATCTTACACACAAAACTGAGATACATGTGCAGTCAGTTGAATTATGATTTATATAGAATTGGTATAAAAGATCACCCGAACTGTACATGTTCGAATACATGTGAAAATGCATATCATTATCTCATGGAATGTCCATTGTTCATTCAATTCTCTCTCTCTCTCTCTCTCTCTCTCTCTCTCTCTCTCTCTCTCTCTCTCTCTCTCTCTCTCTCTCTCTCTCTCTCTCTCTCTCTCTCGTGTTTTATGTTTTATGCATATATATTGAATTTGAAATTGTGATTTTTTTGTAAATACCGGGGAGAGGGCATTCTAAGTTGGAAGAACTTGTCCCCCAATCCCGTTCACTCCTTGTGAATAAATATGTTTAAATCAAATGCATCCATGCTCTGATTAGACGTTGTCCTCAACTTCCCTTGGTACGGGGGGCAGTCAAGTGATATAACGTTAGTACGTCACGCCGAACACCAATACACAGTATCAATACACAGGTCACCATGGTGACGATATGAATATCCTACACGTGATCCTACAAATTGTACAGTCAATATCAGGCCGCCGTGATGCTTGGATGAATATTGTTTAAAGCCGCAGTCAATATTCCAGCTCCAATCACTTCGGCCTGTAAATAATCGAAATTGAAAGTTTGAGCTTATAGCTGGGATATTGCCGGGCGTGATGTTAAACAAAAAACAATACACAGAGCACAGATACTAAACACGTGTGAATTTAATAGCTTAAGAAACTTTAGAAAAGGGCGGAACCTTGCCCCAGCTAGGTGCTATAGCACCATCCTTTCACTCATTTCAGAGGACAAAAAAGAGACGACTGAAAATCAGGGTTTGGTGGGATACATAACAGACCGTTTCAGATAATCTTGACTTTCTTTTCCCAAGCAAATAAATATGCCAGCTCAAAGATACCTGTAATCAAGTATATGATTTAAGGACGGAAGTTTCAGATAACTGTTCTAAAGCTAGAACTAATGACATTATATCGAAGAGTAGATCTTGGCCCCAATGCAAGAGGAAAGCATGGTGTCTGCTCATCAGTATTTAAACCCAGCACGTTTATCATTCTCGAGCTTACGTCCTATATCGAATTCGGAACTAAAAAGCATGTTTTTGTTCAGGGCGATACTAAATGCCCCAGCAATCCTCGCAAACATTTGTGTACGTTACCACTTTGAAACCAATGGCTACAAATCGCTCAACACAATCAGTTGGGTCTGCTTCAAAACAACGTAAATTCTCACGAGAGATAAACCTGGAACGTTTCTGATCAGGAGTCAGAAGCCATGGAACCCATCGTGCTGCAACCTTTGTGATGCCAAGTTCCTTCCTCAGAATGTTCCTCTCTCTCTCATGACAGATGCCTGCTGTATTGTCTACGTGACGCGTGGGGAGTCGTCGATCACCCATAATCATCTCATGTATTTTGTCAACATTTTCCTTACTGCTGCCATTTGAAGATCTTCCTGATCATGGATCATCTCCGAGGCTCTCTCTTCCCCTCTTGAACTCCGCTGATCCCCTCTTAACTGTGGCAAAGGAAGGCGCACGATCCCCTAAAGTTGACACCATGTGGATCTTGGATCATCTTCAAGGCTCTCTCTTCCCCTCTTTTACTCCGCTAACCCCTCTTAACAGTGGCAAAGGAAGGCGCACGATCCCCTAAAGTTGACACAATGTGGATCTTGGATCATCTTCGAGGCTCTCTCTTCCCCTCTTTAACTCCGCTAACCCCCTCTTAACAGTGGCAAAGGAAGGCGCACGATCCCCTAAAGTTGACACCATGTGGATCTTGGATCATCTTCGAGGCTCTCTCTTCCCCTCTTTAACTCCGCTAACCCCCTCTTAACAGTGGCAAAGGAAGGCGCACGATCCCCTAAAGTTGACACCATGTGGATCTTGGATCATCTTCGAGGCTCTCTCTTTCCCTCTTTAACTCCGCTAACCCCCTCTTAACAGTGGCAAAGGAAGGCGCACGATCCCCTAAAGTTGACACAATGTGGATCTTGGATCATCTTCGAGGCTCTCTCTTTCCCTCTTTAACTCCGCTAACCCCCTCTTAACAGTGGCAAAGGAAGGCGCACGATCCCCTAAAGTTGACACAATGTGGATCTTGGATCATCTTCGAGGCTCTCTCTTTCCCTCTTTAACTCCGCTAACCCCCTCTTAACAGTGGCAAAGGAAGGCGCACGATCCCCTAAAGTTGACACCATGTGGATCTTGGATCATCTTCGAGGCTCTCTCTTTCCCTCTTTAACTCCGCTAACCCCCTCTTAACAGTGGCAAAGGAAGGCGCACGATCCCCTAAAGTTGACACCATGTGGATCTTGGATCATCTTCGAGGCTCTCTCTTTCCCTCTTTAACTCCGCTAACCCCCTCTTAACAGTGGCAAAGGAAGGCGCACGATCCCCTAAAGTTGACACCATGTGGATTTTGGATTATCTTCAAGGCTATCTCTTCCCCTCTTTAACTCCGCTGATCCCCTCTTAACAGTGGCAAAGGAAGGCGCACGATCCCCTAAAGTTGACACCATGTGGATTTTGGATTATCTTCAAGGCTATCTCTTCCCCTCTTTAACTCCGCTGATCCCCTCTTAACAGTGGCAAAGGAAGGCGCACGATCCCCTAAAGTTGACACCATGTGGATTTTGGATTATCTTCAAGGCTATCTCTTCCCCTCTTTAACTCCGCTGTCCACCTCTTAACAGTGGCAAAGGAAGGGGCACGATCCCCTAAAGTTGACACCATGTGGGCAAGGACGGCTGTGTGAGTGAGCCCTTTCAGTTGGAGATACTTGATGACATCGCAGTAGCCATCTTCATCAACAAAGAAAACCTAGTAACTTTGATGCAAGCAGAAAAAATGCTTATTTTGGTTCAATGCAGATTGTTAACATGGGCGCTTTTGTACTAATTCATGCAAACTGTTAAGGGTGTACTATATACCACAGTCGAACACGTAGAAATCTGAGTTATCCCTGGTTCGAGACAACCAAGAAAGCGTATTTTCGAAAACCAAACAGGTAATGAGAGATTATGACCAGTTAGGATGCAGCGCTAGATTTCAGTGCTCAGGCTGCTGGTAGTGAAGGGGGAGGCAACTCAGGCGCACCATCGACCCCACTGCCTGATCTGGATTGACGTCATTCTTTCAGTTATATCTCGATTAATACATTCACTAACATACTCTTAATCCGTTTTACTTATTTCTCAATTTCCATGTGCCATCGGTGTAAGCAGCTAGGACCGGATGATGCTAGCGCTGAATGTAAGAGCTTACGGTTACAACATAGATGACGGTTGCAACTTGCCGTAAACAGTAGTGGCGGATGTGATGCCTTCTTGGCGGCTACAACGCATTTTTAACATGACCCCCAAGCGGAAATAAGAAACAGTTTTTTTTTCGTCCTCTGTAATCAGCCCTGTGAACAAACTGAGTGAAGTGCCAGCGAATTAAGCTTATCTAGAAACCAGAAACATGCTTGTGATTATGGTAAATGTTCATTATTTTACAATAAAAGTGTTCAGACACGGTGACTCTATTTCCATTTGTTTATTTTCAGACATAATGACGGCAATTACTTGTGTGTCAAATGAGACGCACTGACTTCATTTACCACTTGGGTACGATGGTGTAGTCAAGTTGTTGAAGCGTGTGTTCGCTAGGCTGAAGGTGAGGTGAAATAGTATTACGTCGCTTTAAAGATAAAAACACTGAAAACAGCGCCATGCATGCATACCACTCTGACACAGTATGCTGACTCCGAGCCGACCAGTCCTTCTTTTAGCCCCCTTATGCGAGAGTCAGGCAGGGTAACAACAAGTACCATCTTATTATATGTATATGAAGGTATGACGCGGGCGAAGACCTGACGGTTTACGACTTACTTGAGTGAGTGAGTTTGGTTTTACGCCGCTTTTAGCAATATCCCAGCAATATCACGGCGGGGGACACCAGAAATGGGCTTCACACATTGTACCCATGTCGGGAATCGAACCCGGGTCTTCGGCGTGACGAGCGAATCGACGAACTTGAGTTCGATTTCTAACATGGCTACAATGTGTGAAGCCCGTTCTTGCCGTCCTCCTCTAGCTGATACATGGGTGGAATATTGCTGAAAGTTGCGGGGGATGGTAGGCCCAGTTGTCTTAGAAGCAGCAATTCGCTGTGCAGAGTTGCGTCCCTTAGGCGTGACAGAAACCTGTGATCTTGAATTCGAATGCCCGATTCGCCCCGATTATGTTTCTTGGTCGTCAAAATACCCGTTCGCATGGGTGTCACCAAAGTGGTAAACGTCTAATACCGGCATCACTTTGGGCTTCCCAACAAGCTGACACACCGACATATAAATGAAATACTGAAGAACTACCTCACTCATCCAATAACTCGCTAACATAATTCCATTTGCATAGTTAGACATGATGCCGGCACGTTTGTTATTAGTCGGATTTGGCACTGTGCGTTCCTTCGTCTCGGAACCAAATCTTTCATTCATGCAAGGGCATTTGAAACTGAGAAACGCCATGCCAGTGACCTGGACATATTACAATCGAACCTCTTTGTATCGAACTTGGATGTGGCGAAGTAGCTGTTTATGTCAAGGTTTTAGCTGTGAACTGTAACCTACGACCCTAGCTGTTTAAGTCAAGGCTGTAGTCGTGAAGTGTAACATCCGACCTAGCTGTTTAAGCCAAGGTTTTAGTCGTGAAATGTAACATCCGACCTTAGCTGTTTAAGCCAAGGTTTTAGTCGTGAACTGTAACATCCGGCCCTAGCTGTTTAAGTCAAGGTTTTAGTCGTGAAATGTAACATCCCACCTTAGCTGTTTAAGCCAAGGTTTTAGTCGTGAACTGTAACATCCGGCCCTAGCTGTTTAAGTCAAGGCTGTAGTCGTGAAATGTAACATCCCACCTTAGCTGGTTAAGTCAAGGTTTTAGTCGTGAACTGTAACATCCGGCTCTAGCTGTTTAAGTCAAGGTTTTAGTCGTGAACTGTAACATCCGGCTCTAGCTGGTTAAGTCAAGGTTTTAGTCGTGAACTGTAACATCCGGCCTGAGCTGTTTAAGTCAAGGTTTTAGTCGTGAACTGTAACATCCGGCTCTAGCTGTTTAAGTCAAGGTTTTAGTCGTGAACTGTAACATCCGGCTCTAGCTGTTTAAGCCAAGGCTGTAGTCGTGAACTGTAACCTACGACCCTAGCTGTTTAAGTCAAGGTTTTAGTCGTGAAATGTAACATCCGGCCCTAGCTGTTTAAGTCAAGGCTGTAGTCGTGAACTGTAACATCCGGCCCTAGCTGTTTAAGCCAAGGTTTTAGTCGTGAAATGTAACATCCCACCTTAGCTGTTTAAGCCAAGGTTTTAGTCGTGAACTGTAACATCCGGCTCTAGCTGTTTAAGTCAAGGTTTTAGTGGTGAACTGTAACATCCGGCTCTAGCTGTTTTAAGTCAAGGTTTTAGTCGTGAAATGTAACATCCCACCTTAGCTGTTTAAGCCAAGGTTTTAGTCGTGAACTGTAACATCCGACCTAGCTGTTTAAGCCAAGGTTTTAGTCGTGAACTGTAACATCCGGCTCTAGCTGTTTAAGTCAAGGCTGTAGTCGTGAACTGTAACATCCGGCCCTAGCTGTTTAAGCCAAGGTTTTAGTCGTGAAATGTAACATCCCACCTTAGCTGTTTAAGCCAAGGTTTTAGTCGTGAACTGTAACATCCGGCCCTAGCTGTTTAAGCCAAGGTTTTAGTCGTGAAATGTAACATCCGGCCCTAGCTGTTTAAGCCAAGGCTGTAGTCGTGAACTGTAACCTACGACCCTAGCTGTTTAAGTCAAGGCTGTAGTCGTGAAGTGTAACATCCGGCCCTAGCTGTTTAAGCCAAGGTTTTAGTCGTGAAATGTAACATCCGGCCCTAGCTGTTTAAGCCAAGGCTGTAGTCGTGAACTGTAACCTACGACCCTAGCTGTTTAAGTCAAGGCTGTAGTCGTGAACTGTAACATCCGGCCCTAGCTGTTTAAGCCAAGGCTGTAGTCGTGAAGTGTAACATCCGGCCCTAGCTGGTTAAGTCAAGGTTTTAGTCGTGAAATGTAACATCCCACCTTAGCTGTTTAAGCCAAGGCTGTAGTCGTGAACTGTAACCTACGACCCTAGCTGTTTAAGTCAAGGCTGTAGTCGTGAACTGTAACATCCGGCCCTAGCTGTTTAAGCCAAGGCTGTAGTCGTGAAGTGTAACATCCGGCCCTAGCTGGTTAAGTCAAGGTTTTAGTCGTGAAATGTAACATCCCACCTTAGCTGTTTAAGTCAAGGCCGTAGTCGTGAAGTGTAACATTCTCTAGTAGTATTTACCCATCACTGTATGATGGTTTAGGTGAAGACATGTGTGCCATGTGATTAAATGGTGATGAGACGTTGTTTCTATGTAATTAGGTCATTAGTCAGTTATTACTGTCGATTGAGCCATATAATCAAACATGGGTTAATAGAAGATTGAGCTAATTCTCACTTCCATGGACAGCAAATTAGTCATCCTCATGCACGTAATAAGGCAATGGCGATAATCTGGAATTGCCCAAGCTGACGACGTAACGCTTTTTTTGTTGCCGTTGATTCTGCCAGGAGTTATCTGGCCATGCATCTTGTGCAAGGTGGGGTGAAATGGAGTTTAACGTCGCGTCCAAGATTATTGCACTTATATAGCGACGTGCATGCACGTGTGTGTGTCTGCATGTTCTAGTCCGGACTGATGCCTATTTGTAGTGCAAGCTCACTGAGATACCATGCCGCAGTTTAACATAAATACCCCACTCAGACACAGCATACTGACTCCGAGCCGACCAGTCCTTGTTTTAGCCCCTTACTGCCGAGCGCCAGACAGGGTAACAACAAGTACCATCTTTAAACGTCTTTTGGTATGACGCGGCCGGGGATCGAACCCGGACCTTCCGCTTTACGGGTGGACGCTCTACCACTAAACCACGGAGGCGGTCTCTTGTGCAAGGATTAGAACTGACGCAATTATAGGACTTAAAGCAAAACTATACCGAAATTATTTAAGTCGGAGAAATCACTCGAACCCCTTGATTTCTCATGATTTCTCCATTGCGGATACAATACCCGAAAACTGGTAACGAGCAAACTCTTCACATCTTTGTATGCTTCGGTTTTGTTTTTAGTAATAATTGTACGCATTCGTGTATGCATCGATTCAAGATTAACTGCTTTTGTGAGGATTACTAAGTACTAAGGATTACTAAGTACTAACTACCCGTGAAGGTCCAGATTAGAATAGGTCTTCAGCAACCCATGCTTGTTAAAGGCGACTAAGCTTGTCAAGGCGACTAACGGGATCGGGGTCAGGCTTGCTGACTTGGTTGAAGCATGTCATCGTATCCCAATGCGTGGATCGATGCACATAATATCAGTCACTGGATTGTCTGGTCCAGGCTCGATTATTTACAGACCTCCGTCATATAGCTGGACTATTGCCGATTGCGGCGTCAAACAAAGTACTAACGAACTAGGGTTACCATGGAGACAATCTGAAGATCCGTGATCCTACAAACGGTACAGTCAAAATATCAGCCCGACGAAATGATTGGGTGAATGGGTGTGTGAATGTTTATCAAAGCCGCAGTCAGCGCGTACCAGCGTATTCCAGCTTCAATTACAGCTGTAAATACTCGTCATGAACAACAATCCACGCCATCGGGATACGATGACAAACAATCAGCAAAGTCACAGAGCATGGCCACCCGATCCCCACTTTCAGCTGTTTCTTGAGACAAGAATGAGTAAATGGGCCTCATTCTGATACACTGATTGAAACGTAGCTGACGCTGGGACACCCCCCGTCATAATACAATGCTATTCACGTCAATAGTTATGTTTTTATTATAAGTGGGGCGGTGGGTTAGCCTAGTGGTTAAAGAGTTCACCGGGTTCGATTCCACACATAGGTACAATGTGTGAAGCCAATCTCTATTGTCCCCCGCCGTGACATTGCTAGAATATTGCTAAAAGCGGCGTAAAACCATACTCTCACTCACTTGTAATATAAGATACTGGTGATAATTTGTTCGCGAACAAACGTGTAATATCACGTCTCCACGAGTATTTTACGTCCGTTTCTCTTACCCCCCTCTCTTTTATTGAAGTGTCATACATGTCGGTGGTGAGGTGAAATGGCGTTTAGCCCAGCGTTCACTGGTATTTCATTCATACCACGTGTGTGTGGCAGCCTTTTCAGTCCGGATTTATAGCACTAGCCCATTGAGATTCCAAGTCATAGTTTAATATGGATAACACCCCTACAGAAATCGGCATGCTTTGGAGTGTTCTGCAGAAAGCATGTATACGAGTGAATGAGTATGGTTTTACACCGCTTTTAGCAATATTCCAGCAATATCACGGCGTACCCCTGTCAGCAATCTAACCCGGGTCTTCGGCGTGACGAGCGAACGCTTTAACCACAGGACTACCCGACCGCCCCGCATGTATACAGTATAGTTAGAGAACGTCATGTTTTTGAGGCGAACCGAAATGGGAGTTACGTCGCGTTCAAGATTATTGCAGTTCTATAGCGACATGCATATGCGTGTGTGCGTGCGTGCGTGCGTGTGTGCGTGCGTGTGGCTGGCTGCTTGTACTATTCCATACTAATGTCGACTTTATAGTGCTGTGTCACTGAGATACCATGCCGCAGTTTAACATGGATACCCCACTCAGACACAGTATACCGACTAGGAGCCAACCAGTCCTTGTTTCAGCCCCTTAATGTCGAACGTGATAAGGGGCAGACAAGAAGAGTTGAGATTGAGATGGATATTATTATGGTGGGCACATAGTGATATATGCTGGCGTATTCCTGTTCAGGTAAACAACCTGTCACCTGTCACCATGGGAGTTACGAATCCCAGATTTGCAGAGATTATGCATAGGCGCATCCAGCACTCCCCCACCCTTTTGGAAACCAATTGTAGTAAATGTAGTATGTTGTAGGCAGTAAAATTATCTGAGAGGATTTTGATATTTTGGACCCCTCCCTTTTAAAATGCTGGATCCACCCTTGCTATGATCCTTTTCCTGGTTGTGACAACATCTTAACCTTCATCTCATAGACTCTGGGTATCCGACTCCAGATATTGTTTATTTGAACAACTGAGTGATTGTTGTTTTCCACAAAATCAGCAATATTCCAGCCATATCACGGTGGCATGTAAATATCTGTGCCTGGTCAGGCAAACAAGTGGTTGACAGCATGAGCAACTATGAAACACAAGCTCACTCTTCAGTAAGTTATGGGGTACTGGGGACATATTCTATCCTCCAAGGGACAACTAGGACATAGACTGGACAACTAAAATGATTGTATGCATGTTAGCAGTGCAAACAATGAACACAACATCATGGTCACTTTATCTATATTTATTGGCACTGAGGTATGTGTTTCACAAAAAGGCACATCATCATCATCATCATCATCATCATATCGGTTCAGAAAGAGCATCAACTACAAAACTTGTTCAGTAGCACCTGTTGATCATAGGGCCACATTTACCCAAACAGATATTGAGAAGAACAGTGTGAAAGGCAGAATTCTAGGGAATGAGACCTAAGAAAAATATAAATAAGTACAACAAATGTTGTTCATTTACATGTAAATTTACCCTGTTCAAATACTGTAGAAGGGTCAACCCTCAGTACAAATAACACTTCTTCTTTATCTGCAAATGAAGATTAAAGGAAACATTAAAATATTAGAGATCAACAAGAGAGATCTCTCAAGCTCCTCACAGCGATAGTACGTTCCCGGAGCTCTCTATACCGAAAATGTAACGAAGGTGTCACGCGCTGGGAAGGAGCTTGGAGATCTCTGAGGAAAGGGATGTAACTCCTGATTTTAAACCAAGGGAGGTAACTTCAAAATACTAAAACATGGTCTGATTGTTTCCATGTACAGTGTAGTCTTGAGACTCCCATGGACCATAATTATGATCTATTCTCTCAACTAAATCAACTTAACCATGATAACAGGCTTAATTAATATACTAATCCATTATGCCTACACATTAAATATGTTTGTTCATAGTTGAGATTCAACACACGGTAGATAAATATTCCTGCATTTACTATTATTATGACAGCAACACACCACACATATTGAATACTGCAATTCAAAGGTCATAATTTGATACAATCTTGATTCAGGACAACATGCATTCACACCCACACATGAAAACAGTATGATCAGAACCTGTCAAACATATTAACACAAAGAATCAATCTCATCAGAATCAGATCTTTACTCCGACATGAATACCGATCTGCATGAAGATCTTGGGACACCTCCACCCTTAGGAACATTAATAAAATCGGGAACTCCTGACTGCAAAAAAATAAAGCCAAGCTATAAAATTGTTGCTATTTGATACACTCCCTGTCATTTCTGAGCACCATGACATCTCCGCTTTTAGCAATATTCCAGCAATATCACAGTTGGGGACACCAGAAATGGGCTTCACACATTGTACCCATGTCGGGAATCGAACCCAGGTCTTCGGCGTGACGATCGAACGCTTTAACCACAAGGCTACCCGACCACCCCCACACCAAAAAGGACGTACTATCGTGGATATATTTATGTTCTGTGGCAGTCTTCTTTTCAAATCAAAATTTAAATGTTTGAACTGTTTTCAAAAGCTGACATCCAGAACCTAGGATTGCTTCATTTGACAGGGAGGTCAAAGTTCGATCAGGGATCCCTGACACGATGGAGGTGTCATCCGATCTTCACGCAGAGAGGTAGTATATCAAAGTAAAAGATATGATTTTAGTGAGAGTGCACAATGAGTATGGAAGAGCTGTGGTCAAATCACTATGATCACACATAAAAGAAACAATCCTTGGAGCACATAGTTGACTGCAAAATAACACAATGAAATTACACATGAAAACAAAATACTAGTATTGCACGAACATGAAATAGCATTATCAGTACTTTTACGAATATTGTGAAAATGTTGATGCTGTTGTTCCTGCCATGTGTAAATTCATACATTTGATATAAAAGATCTTTCATTGACAAAAAATATAATACATGTATAACATTCAGACTAAAATAGTCTTAGTCTTTAAGTGTTTTAGGCACTGTTGGATTTGTATTTACTACGGCAGACTTGTTTGAACGAACTTTTACACACAAACTACTCGAATTAATTTCTTAAGACCACACCATGTACTTATTTTAAAAATTCCATTGATGAACTATTGATGTGTGTGGTAGGTCAGTAGGCAGTGATTATATCTATGATAATATTTAATCTAGCAAATAACTAATCTACATATTCAAACCTAACCACAAATACCAGCTTTGTGGGAAAATAACTTAAACAACATGTTTAAATACATCTATGTACAAAAAGAATTCTTAATAAATAATTCTTGTGAAAATCTTGTAAATGTGTACATGAAAGTAACATTTGCTGAGGCTCTAACATGACATCGTAGAGAAGATGGCCTCATGTACATTAGCTAGTTCTATCATCAGCATTAGGTTAGGTGAAATGGGACTTTAAGTCACATTCAATATTATTGCACTTTATATATAGCAACTTGCATGCATACACGTCTGTGTATTCCAGTTCTAGTCCTGACTAATGTTGGTTTTCTAGTGTTAGCCCCCTATAGCATGTATAGCTGACGGTTAACATGATACCCAATTCAGCCACAGTATACTGACTCCGAGCCAGCCAATCCTTGTTTTATCCACATAAGGATCAGAGTGCTAAGTCGAACTATGAGTGTTGTGATCATCTTAGCATTAAGATCACTTTATTGAATGGGGCCCTTTAAAACAAAATTCAAGGATTATCATCATCTCAAATGGGTCCTATGGACCGGTGCTTATCATAAATGAGTTCGGGTGACTCTCCTCACTAGTCAGCAATAGTGTCACAACAATGCGAGACTATATACCTTTACATTTCTCTGCTAATGACCCTCCCAAAAATATATACCCGGGATACTATTGAAAAGAAGTTAAAGACGATCCGATCCTTACTATGGAAAATCTGTCATGTCATGAAAGAATCAGGAGTTCTTTAATTTCTTTTGAGTAGTATATATTTATAATAAGTTTGCAATCTCATCAAGATATTTGGTAGGTTGCCAACTGAAACTTCCCACCTACCCAGATAACAATGACCCAACCATATACTGAGTCTAGGTTGGTCTGAGGTTTCGTCTCTCTCCCATCATGAGCTCCTGCTCATCCTCATCCGGTTCATCCACCACCTGGCAGTTTCCCATGCTTGCATAGCACTGCTTGATGGCCTCCTGGCAGTCATTGTAGTCCTTCCAAGGCCGAAATAGGAGGGTGTCGATCAGCTTGAGATGATCAACAAGGAACGGTAATGCCACCTCCCTCTCATCTCCCTTCAGGACCTTCTCCAGGCTGCCCTGATAGAACTGCTCAGACTTTGACAGATGGAGCAGGTCTGGTGTAATGTCCAACACCTCTCTGCAGTCAGAGCATATGGCTCGAGTTGTGTGGTTGTCTGGTGGGATTCTGATTCTACCGATCTTACATTTCTTACATTTCAATACTGGATCTTCTTTTCTGATTTTGTTATACATTGGCCAGTTGCATACACAGGCATAGCAGTTGCAGCTGAAGTAATACTGTGCCTGTAGCTTCTCCTGGCGCATCTGCTTACTTGTGACTGGATACAGGACACCGTAATTGTCCAATATTTCTCCGCCTTTGGGTATGTTCCGTATTGCCCGTACGACACATTCATTTCCATATGAATGCCGGACAACTGATGGATCACAGGAGTGGTTGATCAAGCTCAATGTTGAATAGATGGCTGATCCAATTTCTACTGGCTCAGACATTTCAACACTGTATGTTTTGTACAGAAGCTCGGACACTTCATGAGCATTGCAAGGAAGCATCTGTGTATGTCTAAGGATATGTCCACCAACATAAACCTTCTCCTCATCAACATCAAAATCATCAGCCCCTTCTGCAGCAGTGAAGAATCCAGACTTCTCAATACATTTCACTAAGAACACAGCACAAAGAGCTCTTCGGAACAAATCAGGATTTGACCTGTCCTCAGCATGGTTCACAAGATTATACACCGAATGATAATCATTGGAATCATAGACGCCATCCTTATTGCAGCCAAGGAGAAGAGGGTCACTTGTCTTCTCTTCTGCTTTCTTCTGGTAATCTCGGAGGGACTTCTGTCCAGGTTTCAACACCATTCTCAGGGCTAAGTGAGCCATACCAATCTCAGATCTCTGGATAAGATCATGATACTTGCACTCTGCATAGTGGTAGGATTTCATTGCTGTGTCCAAACACTCTTCACTACAGAAGACCACACCACTGCACGTGTCACATGGCAATGGGCAGTACACTTTGTTGCAGCAGTGATGGCAATGTGTGAGGTTGTAATCTCTGAGGGTGATAGATGCGAATGGTTTCTCTACTATCAACACCTCTCCTACTTCTATGTCTCTGGTTGCAAACAGACCTCTTCCTTGACCATCTGAAGATTTCATGACAAGAGATTTCATCATACATGGGATGTGGGGACTTCGACCTTCTTGTATCATTGGGATGTCGATGTGGTTGTGGTTGTAATCACGAGCATTCTTAATCTTTCCTCCTGGAATAATTTTACTACACTTTTCCAACTGCTTCATCAAATCAGATTTCAAAGTGGCAACTTTCTTTTGATCTAGTTGGGTCTTGTCCAGAACATTAAGAGAATCGTTAAATGCACAGATCGCCTCCTCTTTCAATCGTAGTGAGTAGCAAGCTTTTCCTCTGCGTTCATACAGCTTATACTGTAAATGGTCTGGATAACTATGCTTGAAAGCTTGTCTGATGTCTTGCAAACAAAGAACATAGTTGTGCAAATGGTACATCACAGCTGATCTGTTGCCAAGCGCCAATGCTAGTTCAGTGCTTCCTTTTGAAGGGGCATTGATAATACAGTCAGAATACAGCTTGAGAGCAGCGTCATAGTCCTTCTTTTGGAAAGCCAGGTTTCCTTGGATTCTCAGATCCTTTGCTTCATCTTCACTTTTAGCCTTGTAGGTCTCTTTAACATTCAGAACCTCATGGACTTCTTCAATGTTGTACAAACAAGCAACCCTTTCTTCGTCTGTCTTACAATTTTGAAAGCTATTCAGGATTTTATCAAGCTGGCCTCGCCGACTAAGTTTTTCACGAACATTTTTCACCCATGTTGTTAAAGTAGGGGCCATAAGAGATGAGGAGAAACTGGAATATGTTGGCTTGGGCTTCTTCTTTACTTGTGGATTCTCAGATGCTGCACTCTCTGCTTCTGTAGTCGCAGCCACTGCTTCCTTAGTCTCAGTAACCTTAGATGTTTCAACTTTGGACTCAGCACACTCAGTGTCCTTCTGACCAGCAGTGTCCAGTGGCTGTTGTTTCTGTTCACTCTTTGCGTCTTCTGTCACTGGGTTCTTGGATGCAGGAGTACCCTCTGCTGCTAATTTTGATGGCATCTCTTGGGAAGATTGTAACTCATTCTTCTGTGTCTCCTTACTGCTAGACTCAGGGGTTGGTGATACTTTGTTTGATGCTTCAGTTGACTCTTTAGGAATCGTTGGGTCAGTGTCTTTAGTTGAAGATTTCACTTTCTCCTTAATGCTAGACTCTGGTGGTGATACTGGATTAGGTGCTTTAGCTGAAGATTTCTCTTCACCCTTACTGCTCAACTCTGGGGGTGATACTGGGTTCACAGGTGTTTTTACAGAAGATTTCTCTTCACCCTTACTGCTAGACTCCGGGGATGATATTGGGTGTACAGGTGCTTTAGCTGAAGATTTATCTTGACCCTTACTGCTCGACTTGGAGGGTGATACTGGATTAGGTGCTTTAGCTGAAGATTTCTCCCTCCCCTTCTTTTCTGCAGTATCTTTCTTTGAGGCAGTCACGACATTTGATGCCTGAGATTGTGAATTGGCTTCTTTTCCTTTTGAAGCAGGCTTGTTAGTAGACAAAGCACCTTTTGTCTTGCTTTCAACAGTATCTTTGCTTTTCGACCCAGGTTTATCTGCACCAGCCGATTTTGATGGTTGTGGTGTACTCTTGGTTGTATTGGTACCATTACCTTTTGAAGCAGCTTTATCAGTTTCCGGTGATGGTTGTGGCTTACCTTTGCTACTGTTTGCATCATTTCCTTTGGAAGAAACCTTTTCAGCATCTAAACTTTTTGCTTGTTGCTGCTTACCCTTACTTCCATTGGCATTATTACCTTTGGAAGCCTGCTTGTCAGTATCTGTCGAACTTTTGGCTGATTGTGTCTTCGTCTTGCTCCCATCAGCAACTTTGTCTTTAGAACTAGAGGCTGGTGTTCCTATAGCTTCACTTTTGGCTCCAGCAGAATCTTTATCTGCTGATGGAGTGGCTTTAGAAGTTTCAACTTTTGAATCTTTTCCTTCCTTGCCATCTCTTCCTTTAGGGGGGATAGATCCAGCTGGTGGCTTAGACTTGGAGTCTTTTACAGTATCCTCTTTCTTTTTGGTATCAGGACCAGTGGACTTCTGGGTTGGTGAAGATTCTATTACACCAGCTGATGCTCCCGCTCCACCAGCAGTACCTGGCTTTCCTTTGCTATCCTGAGGTTCTGCTGGCACAGACTGCGACTTCTTTCCTGATTTTCCATTCTCATCACCTCCAGGTTGACCTGAGCCGTTGCTGTTTGGTGAAGCTGTAGTAGCTGCCTGTTTTGCCGCTGCAGCTGCGGCTGTGGCTTCTGCAGCCTTCTTTGCCTCCTCTTCCTCTAAGTCGATGACTATAACCATCTTAACAGCCGGATCGTCTCCAAGCCTGTTCCTAAACCAACAGAAGGAATTAACTGTGTTAATTGAGAATAATGAGTGAGTGAGTATGGTTTTACGTCGCATTTAGAAATATTCCAGCAATATCACAGTGGGGGGTACCAGAAATGGGCTTCACACATTGTACCCATGTAGGGAATCGAACCAGGGTCTTCGGCATGACAAGCGAATGCTTTAACCACGAGGCTACCCGACTGCCCCTGACATAAATATTCACATAAAATGTAAGATACTTTTTTTTGACATAATCATGATTCAGCCATTACACATCAAAGTTTAACATGATAAATATCATGATTGTAAAGTTTTGATGTGTTACATATGAAACAAGGACAACACATTCAACATGTTCTGTGTTGGTACTGACCAAGCTGACCTTACTAGATAAAAGAAAATTTAACTAGGGTCTTGCTCTGTCTAAGATGCGTCTATTATGGCAGTTTGTGCCAAATACTTTTAAGTTTCTAGCCCAAACTTGTACCATGGCCTTATTTTCAGTAGATATTAGCCTTAATCCTCAGTCTTAGGACTAGAATACATTGATTTTACAAGAACAGAAGAGATGTTACTAGACTTGGGCTTCGGACTACTGTTTAAACAGCCTGTTATGGTGAAACTTGTACCAAAATAACAATTGCAACACTTTAGCCAGGAAATGTGCAAAACATGCCAACCACTGGCAACCACTATCTTAAAGAATTCATTATCAGAGTTGTTCAAACTTCCAATCTGCAGGAATATATACAAAACACTCTCACTGCTCATCATGATCATTATAACGTGACATTTATATGAAATTATTAATTATTAAAATGTAATTACTATGTTCAGTCAAACAGAAAAAAAATCAATTTAATCTTGACATTCACTTTATATAACCATGATAATCAGTTGGTGCTACTATTTTTGGAGCTGTGAACTAGTTGTGTATAACCAAAGGTACCCTGAACGTGCAGTTTTGAAGAAAGTATACATGTTCCAATATGTTATAGCAAACAAGTATGCGTTGGTGTGCCTGAGAAAGTCCAACATTTTGTAACTCTACAATGAATAAGCTTTAAGAACATACTAAAATCATGTTTCTAAAAATTATGCACATAGGAGAAATTTGCTTTTAAAAACCCAATATTGCTCAAATGGTGAAACATTTTACACAAAATTTGAGTATTTATTTTTTCTTTCATGTCATTCTATAACTGGTACAACTATCAATAACTGTACTTGACTATTTGTTCTTGTACTAAATAACACTTGAAGAAGTTTTTGTTCTACCGGTATATGCAGAAATGCGTTGTCCATGGACAGGCGGTCATGTGTATGAGTGACCCCCTCTCAAGTAGTCACTGGTATGTTTAACTGGGGACCCGTCTCGTACATGCTAAGTCCTCTACTGCTGAATACCCACTTATTTCTCAGTTCCTAGGGGCAGCAGGGTAGCCTAGTGGGCAAAGTGTGGCTTATCATATCGAAGGCCCAGGTTTGGGTCCCCTGTGTGAAGCCCATTGTTAACCATGTTAATGTCTCCTGTCATGATATGCATGGATTATGCTTTGCATGCTCAAAGCGGCAGTAAACTCAACTCAATTGCTCACTCACTCTTACCTCTGAAGAGGAAAGTACAGTGGGCCCATTATAGCTACTCTCTAATTCACAATACCATACAATTACAAAGACAGAGTTTTTTAGAAATTAATATACTAATTTGAGTTGGAAAAATATGAAATTTGACACATGCTTAGATCAGATATAACGGTTACCATGGTTACAGTAGATAAAATGGCAACCAGTTTGAACTTTCTGAACCTCTATGGTTAAATATTTGAAGCCTATCCAGTAAAATAATAGGAATATTTGGTTACCGGTTACAGCATACAATGAGTAAAACAAATCCTGCAGGCAATGTTATAACAATGACTGGCTTAGGATTATTTTTCATGTTTACCTTGCTGCATCCTATGCCTACAAATTCAACCAGTTATTCAACTATCCATCACACGACTGGGCAATGTTTATAGTCAAACATTACCAAAATATACAAAAACTATCAAACAGCAATGAGTAGAATCATATCCTCTGATTAACACTGACATTATGCACATAACATTATTACAGGATCATGGTTATCAGCGCATTATATAGCCTAACTGCTTCGCGAATGTTCTATCAGTGCTTGACTCAAATAGTAATATATCTACACCTGCATTAAACGTAAATTCGAAATAGTTATCAAAAGAGATACACAACATCCCACCACCACCAATAATCGTTAAACATGTGACGAAAAAACATCGACAGAATCGATGCTGGTGAACCATACAACGGTTACGAAGTATGTCCGGGAGATGATATGTTGTCTGTGGTAGAACGAATCCGGTCTGAAATTCCATGCAAGGGAAATCTTCAAAGTTACCAAAGTTTAGTCAACTTGGAACTGGCACTAAAGTCAAGTGTGCCCTAACTTCAGTATTTCAGGTAGATATCGTTGAAGATAAACTTACTTACTTTTAATTTCCACGGAATATTGCTCAAAGTGAAGAATGCACCGTCGGTGATGATCTGCCACAAGCGCCGCGTGCAGGGAGCGTTAAGAACACATGTCTGTAATCTGATGCCGTTCACTATTTTGGGCATCGGCTGCTACAGATAGATTTCTGAGAGCTATTATCCTAACAACATTTTAAAATCATGTAGTTTAAACTCGTTATAATGTTATTATTTAATTATATGCTTTACGTGAAATTACATTTGTGTCTACAATGACTCCAACCAGTCATAAACATAAGAATCCTCTTTTAAAGAAAATGCATGAAAATACAAATTTGGGTATGTAGTACGCAAATGTGAACAGTTATTACGATAATAGTACCTTACAATTCCGGAAACAGGGTGAATTATTTTGTGGCACATGCGCAGATTGGACTCTCGAACTTCCGCCAATTTCGAAAATCGAGTTGTCTCATTCTAACATTCGGATCATATTAGTTTCCTACATTCTATTAAATTGTTCGTATTTAATCATGTTCTCCGCATCAGCAGATTTACATGGTAATTATATTATTGCCTTCTTAGAACAGGTTGTGTAATACGTTTAGCAATAGCAGACAAATGAGGAATTTTCACTTGTACCAGACGAGTGAACATGTGACTTTCCAGCTGTTCTATTTTTGTTTATATTAAATAAGAAACAATTTCTGCTTGATGGTATTCCCGCGCGAAGCAAATTTATCATTAAAAGTAGGTCAAGTCAATCGCTAAATTTCTTCAGAAAAAATAAACATTATGATTTAGAAATCTAAATGTCACCATTAGTTTAGATCTATTCATTCAGTTAAATTATATATATTTTGCCTTTTCAAACTAATGTTGTCCCTGTAACAGATACATGATATCATATAGATGATATAGAACAAGAGACTTTTCTGCGTTTTACAGATGAACTAATTGTGTAGATCTCGTTGTCAGGCCTGTAATGTCAAAGTTACATGGCTTCTTGTGGTGTGTAGTAAATTACATATCTAGTTATTTGTCACAATAACGTGCAGTTTAATAAATGAGGACCTGAAAAGTTTAGTCAGGCTCTGCAGCTTGTAAAATCTGTTGGTCCTGACGGCAGCCTGGCAATGTTTTTATTTCGAAACACTGACTGATAGTTTGATTTCTGATTTCATGTACTCTATAAGCTGCTTTGTATGTCTGGCAGGCAACTCACATCTTATGATATCAATTAACCTCCTACCCTAATTACACAGAGAAAATGTCTCACTATCACAGATCTGGTCTGGTAAAATTACACAATAGCCAAGACAGGAATGGGCACCAGACCATGGAACATTGTCTCTTATTAAGTTAATTACCTTCCCAAGCATGCTAAGTCATGTTCTATTCTAGAGTAACAGGCTATCTTAATGATATAATATTGACTCAATAAAACTCTTTACTTCAGAACCAATGTTAGCGTCTCCCAGCAGTCCTGGGACCCACCAATATCTTCCAGGATACCTACTGGGAGAAAGTGTTCAACATGGAATATCGGTATGTTGTTTCTTGACATACATGCATCACATGACATAATTTTTGTGTAGAAGATTAATTGTTTCATTTAGACTTTTGAATTTTCTCATCTGCTTGGTGTTTCTGTGGTTATGTATAAAATGTTTGCAAGAATTTATTTATTCAGGATAAAGAGATAAATGAGGAAATTCAATTTGTTCAATGAATACGTGATTCAAAGAATGGGGTTATCCTTCTTTATTCTAATTTGAGATAATTGTGAGCTTTGGTAACACCAATACATATTTTAAAAATCTTTTTATTTTCTTGTCAAGTTTTCCAAAAGGCATGAGAAATATAAACTAAAAATGAATTTTAAAAAAGGTCAGTTATAATTTTAAGTGCAATGGCATGAAATGAACAATTATATGTTCTAGTGCTTCAAATTTACAGGGCTGATCATAATAGTCATGTAGCTCTGTTCATATCAGAATGCATGCAAAGTCAGTAAAGTACTGGTAAAATAGGCCATGTGCATGTAAAATTTAACCCTATCTGTTCAAAATATGGAAGGTACAAGTATTTTTTAAAAGCTATCGGTCCAGTGAAGCAGTAAGTTTATTAGTGAATCATGCCCCTGAATGGCAACAATGCTGATGCCTTTCTCTTGCAAAATCACTGGAATCATCATTGAATTTGATTACCAACATTTGATTTAATGTCCAGCATTCTTGGTATTAGATAACAGTTCTCTATTGCAGCCAGCTGGTCCCCGACTTTGGTCCACAGGGGGTCACAGTCCCCAGAAGAATCCTTCATTCACCTCCCCCACTGGGGGTGCTGCAGCTGGGACCCCCAGGTTAGTCCTGCTGATGCTTGCTGACTCTGACTGGGTGGTGGTGGTTGTGCCAGGATGGATTTCATTACTTTCATACATTGAGTTGAAATTGGATAGTTCTTTTGGAACAAGTTTAACAGAAATCCTTCTTCTAGTTAATCTGTGATGCCATGACATAATGTTTGGCTCGTGTTCTTTGACTTCTTTTGTGTAGTACATATAGTAAAACGGCACAAAATGTCCAACTTAGAACACCTTCTCCATAATGAGAAACTTACCCAGTGTCATTGTGGCAATATGTTGTTGGACACGCATCTGTATATAAATGTATTGCTACACACTTGATACAAATATCTCTTCCTCTAGCATGCTTACTCATGTCTTCTCCAGAGGGCGGTGGGGTAGCCTAGTGATTATAGCTTTCACTCGTCAAAACTGAAGACCTGGGTTCGATTCCCCACATGTACAATGTGTGGAGCCTATTTCTAGTGCCCCTCGATGTGATATTGCTGTAATATTACTAAAAGCAGTGTAAAACCATACTCGCTCACACACTTTTTCCCCCAAAGTTCATTGCTTCCTCTTGATTACAGAGATTTATCCCGAACAAAAGACAAGGGCGGTGCACCTCCTGTCAAAAGTTTATTCCTGAGCCCCGGGGCTGACACGAGCTATATGTCTCCTGGCCATCAGGTAAATCAGGCTGCAAGTACATGGTGTAGGAAATCATGTTGGAAGGATTCTTTTTCAAATTCTTCTTAATCCTTAATAATCTTAAAAATTCTTAATCCTGTTGGTTTACAGCTTGTATTGCATTGATGTAAGTTAGCCGTTTAATTTGTTATTGATTGATTAACGAACATTTTGGTCTAAAATTCAATGTAGGTGCTTGGGGGTTAAATGAAAAAAAAAAGAATTTAATTTCCACATTAGTACTGATACTAATGAATGAAAAAGAAACTTGTAAAATGATACCGAGAGATAGTTGATTGGTTTTTGTTGTTAAAAATATTTTTAAAAGTTCATGAATTATTCACCATTTCTTAGAACAGCGGTGATAACATCTTGTGTTTTTTTTGTGTGTTTTTTTTTTTCATTTCCCCTAGGGGCGGTCGGGTAGCCCAGTGGTTAAAGCGTTCGCTTGTCACGCCGAAGGCCCGGGTGCGATTCCCGACGTGGGTACAATGTGTGAAGCCCATTTCTGGTGTCCCCCGCCGTGATATTGCTGGAATATTGCTAAAAGCGGCGTAAAATGAAACTCACTCATTCATTTCCCCTAATTGAGTAAAATACTTGCATCTGTTGCAACAATGTGTTGTTTTGTTCCAGTCTTTCGCATCTCAGGTGCCGTCTAGGAGCACGGCCACGCCGGCTTCCCGGGGCGTGTCACCAGGACCACCCACCTCAGGTAAACAAAGAAACTTGTTTCAACAATCACCCAGACAGTGAAACCCTGATAATTGGACATCCTGGGGACCATGTCGAATATTGAGTGATACATAGTTCTGAACAAGTAGAGTGTTTTTATGCGATCAGAATCCTTATCTTTTTTTTTCATACAAACTTTTAAGATTTATTTTAGGGGATGTTTCACATTTTGACCATGTACTTGAAGTGTGCTCGGGGATGGGGATGGTGGGTGTTATTGGCAATCAGACAGTGATAAACCAGGTGCATAAGTATTTCGACCTGTGAAGATTCCGTGGTAGAATAGGTCTTCAGCAACCCATGCTTGCCGCAAAAGGTGACTATGCTTGTCCTAAAAGGCGACTAACGGGATTGGGTGGTCTGGCTCGCTGACTTGGTTGATGCATGTCATCGATCCCAATTGCGTGGATCGATGCTCATGACATTAATCACTGGATTGTCTGGTCCAGACCCGATTATTTACAGACCGCCGTCATATAGCTGGAATACTGCTGATTGCAGCGTTAAACAACAAACCAACCAACCAACCAGCACAAGTATTTCAATAATGGGAAGGTACTGATCGGTTAGCCTTTTCTGTGTTGTCATAATTGATTTACAGTCAAACCTCTTGTGTTGACCATAGGGGCCTGGAAAGTGTATGAGTTATCCGGGGTTCGAGACAACCAACAAAGGGAATTTTCAAACCAATCATCATAGTCATGAGAGATTACCAGTTCTCAACAAAAATCCAAGGTGTACATAAATTTCAATGCTGCTGTTGGTTGGTTGGTTTGTTGTTTAACGCTGCACTCAGCAATATTCCAGCTATATGACGGTGGTCTGTTGACCAGACAATCCAGTGATTGATGTCATGCCTCAACCAATTCAGCGAGCCTGACCACCCGATCTCGTTCGTTGCCTTTTACAACAAGCATAGTTGCCTTTGCTGCTGGTAGTGAAGGGGTGGCAACTCAGGTGTGTCATTGATCTCACTCTCCTTATGTGGATTGGTGTTATTGTTTTAGTCCTTTCTCGAATAATTGATTCACTAACATATTCTTAATCCATATTACTCATTTGTCAAAAAATACTTATACCCTGCTTCGAAGCAAATAGCTTCAAGCTTTTCCGAGTTAGTGAAAGTCGCGTGACAGCAGAAGCTAACCTCCGCTCCGCTAACAGCTGTTTTCTATCAATTTTGAATTTGTTTTAAATCTTTTACAATGTCATATTAAAACATGTCACAAGGACTGGGAGGTAAGTTTGAGACAGCCGGGAATTCAACACTTCCAATTTCGACACTACAAGGTTGGACTGTAATTGATAGATGATAAAGATATAAAATGCATGTAATTTTAATCAAGGTTTGAACCTGTTAAATGGCGACTTGGTTGATTGCGTGTTATCGTACCACGATGGCATGGAACGCTGCTCACAATATCAATCACTGGATTAATGTTTTACAGGCCACTGTCATATCGGTGGAACAGTGCTGAGTGCGACATTAAATAACAAACAAACAAACATTTGAACCTGTTGGAAGGTTAATGGCTGGCATTATCTATTAGTGTTCGACACTGACCAAGATTTGTCCGTGGTCCAAGAGACCATCTCATAGGAAAATTTACTGGTCCTGTTAGATCTCTACTAGACACAATGGTCCTGACCAAAAAAGGTTATGAAAGGTATTACTTCACTGCACAATTAGAATGAAAACAAGCCAAGGAGGCTACCACTGTACCACGCAGGCTGCTGGTTTTGGAGTTGTTGATTTCAAAAGCCGTACAAACTTACATAACTTTGTTCATCCCCAAATTAACACTAGACCTGCGGACTAGCATTACTGGCCTTGAGAAAATATGAGGGACTTGGACCAGTGCTAGTGTCGAACACTGTCTATATCTAGGGTTACTTTCAGGTTTATTTCCTGGTGCCACAACACCGAGAACTGCTGGGGATAGTTTCATCGTCCCTCCCTCCAAGATCCCCACATCCCCGGCACAGATGGACCCATTCTACACACAAGGGTAGGTAGCTGGACCAGTCCATTCAGGAAGTTATAATTATCTTTCATTGCGTGAAATCGTAATTACATTGTTTTTTGCTTCAGTCTGATTGGTTTGAAAATGTTAATTGTCATTTGGAAGATCCGAAACCTTATGATGACTCTCCTTTCTCTGATATGCATATACATGTACATGTATAAGCTGAAAGAACAAAGACAGTGAATATTTTATGGATAACAACCTCCTTATTGGTGGTACAATGTGTCAGGGCTGCTCCCTTCCCTTCATCAGGTGATTCGTCAGTATTAAGGAGAAAGAAGTAGCCACAAAACATGATGTCTTCACACTGCCACTATCGCCCTGTTTCACCTGCTAACTTTAAGGACTGCACAGTATTACCAGTATATCACTAGACTGCAATATGCTTTTCAAACGATACGTATTGCAATATTATTTTCTGTGTTCCCGTATGTTGGGTAAAAAATATATAACAAGTTTGTTATTATTTGTATCTAAAATCTTCACAGAAGTTCATTCACAAATGATATTTCCCTTCAAAATACATTGAAGAATAAAGTGGAAGTGTGATTCTTCTCTTACATCGTTATCTCCCCTGTATCCTTGACTACAAAGTGGCGTCGACTGGCCATGCTGAGTAATATTTACTTTAGTATGTAGAAAATAGGATCTGCATGAACAATTAGTGCCAGTCACTGTCTAATACTTTACCTCCCAATATATTGTCATACATATTGCAATTTATTACAAACGTGGTGAAGATACAGGTGGTAAGATACATAAATCTGAATGTCACATGTGTCGTACAAGGTTGACCTCGTTTAATTAGTTTTGTTGGATAACTGTGACCTCTGTCACGTCAGAACTACTTATTTCATTCATAAATAAATCACGAGACGTCATTCACATTTACAACTACAAGCAGAGACCATATAATAGAGGGACGGCCCTCTAGCCTATGCGCGAAACCATCAGTGCTACGGCTTGTACTGCGCAGCCTGTCCGGAAGCGAGCAGAAACGCGTTCACTGCAGTCATCGTTGTTGCCTTTGTTTCCCATGCAAAAGATATATTTCACAATACATAATTACACTCATGTATTTCTTAACATTGTTAACATTACAACTGAGATTTGTTGGTGCCCTAAAGCATGTCGTTGTCACTGTATTTGATGACTGTGATCACGCTTTGTCTTTGTCCGAGAGAACAAAATGGCGCACATGTAAAATCGGCAAAAGTGCAGATTTTGATTTTCAATAACGGCCTCTATTTTGCAATGAAAGTCCTTGGTTACGTAGGTGTATAAAAAGGAGATATGTTAAAAATTGGCTTAGTGCCATTAACAAATTTAGGGCGGATCCGAAATTTCAGATTTTGACTCCAGAAATGGGACTAAATCTGAATTAATCCGAAATAATTACATCACAACTCCTAATTTTCGCATGCTTTCAGACGAATGTGTTCCTATTATCGGTCCTGAATTTAATAGTTTTACATTCATCACGATTTCCCCTATGGCTTGGTACCAACGTTATTTAGATACGATCGGTAGTTTCTTTGGTATGATTTTTGACGCAAGGCCATATTTTACGTCACATATTTTAAGTTAAATTACCATATAGCAGACGACATAACATGCATTTTGTCTGTGATTATCATCCGCATATATCCTTTGAAACATTCTACAAAGTGACTTATATTGTATGATATTAGAATTGTTTTTGTAAAACGCGTATTTTTTTTTACCATTGCTTCGCCATTTCTTCGTAAGTTTAACTTTGTTTCAGTTAGGCCTTATCACATATCGCGCATATACTACATACTACAATACTACATATTTGTTATCTTCTGTAGATTTTGTCTGTATAAATCATGACTACATTTAATCAATTATTTATTTTATGCCGTGTAAATATTGATTATGAGCAAAATGATATTGGCCTAAACCCAATCATAATAATGTAAATATGATGAAGGTACTACTTACTTTGTGTATTTACACAACTATGAAAACATCATACAAAAATAAAAATCCGTTACATGAAATATTTGTATAATAAAATAATCATTTGCTTTGTAAATGCCAAGAAAGAAGAAGGATTATATCGGCAGTCGTCGGGAGAGAAGTTCCAGACAACAAGGTCGAAGGTGTCATTCAGTAAAATATATAGATGGTCTATTGTCCTTTTCTGTGAAAAATACATTTACATATTTGTCAGAGTTTGTGATGTTTTGTTTTGTTTTAATAGTAACACATGTGTAGTTGCATGCTTTGTTCCAGGTTAGAGTTTAAAGTTTGTTTTTCATTGATCAGATATAGAAAACTATGATGAAAGAATTTTGAAAACAACAAACGTTACTACAGTTTACGATATACTAGTAGATATCTGGTACCATGCTCGTTGAAGCTATATTGTTATACCTGAAATACCTAATTATTTGTATGCTGAAATATCAATCTAATCGGGTAATATCGGAATATTTGGACTTTAACAGTAGCCTCCCTTTGAAAAAAAACTTACCTCGCTCCGGCAAACCCCTTTATCACTGCTAGCCCCAAACTGGCATTAACCAATAACGTTTGATTCTTTCGAAGCCCATTGTCGGACACATCGAAAATTCATTTAACGCCATTAATATGGCGTCATTTTTTTCTAGCTAATAGTAAAGCATTTACACCAGTCGGTGATCATGCATTTTTGCAAGTAAATCTAGTCTGGACTTATTATAAGATATGAAGTTAATATGGAGACATATTTTGTGAACATCGGGAATATGGTGATATGTTACAAGTGTCTTCCCTGCTTCTGGATGAGTTTTATTTACACTTCCTGAGTTCCTGTGCAATTTACCGGATCGTAGTTTTCTGTGGCGTTCGTAGTAGATTTGGTATATTTGTTTATTTATAATAGTTAACAATTGCAGCATAAAATGAGATATATTAACTGATTTTTAAAACAAACAGAATGCGTTATAAAATACTTTTGATATCGGAACGGCTTTTTCTTCACACGCCCTCGAAAACTTACGCTTGTGGACAGACGTCATATTTTCATTTCCTATCTTTTTCTTTGAGTGAATCTTTTTGGGAGGTATTTACCAACGGCTTGGTAGCAGTAACATCACTGTCATTCTATTTAGACCAGGAAAATCTTTGTGATCCGCTAAGAGACGTCCTTTTATTGGATTGTCGCTGGTCGTAGTCGGAGAAATCTCGGCTAAGGGAATTAACTCTAGCCCCGGATATTATATAATATTGTTTACGTGGTTACCAGAATGGTCAGTCGTGAATGTCTGCGCATCTATTGCGCATCTGCAGCGGTACAGAGAGGTTAACAGCAGGGTGTCGGGGTGTATCAGTTACATGCCAGACCGTAGCGCTGATGGTTTATGATAAACTGTTGGGGAGGGCCGTCCCTCTATTATATGGTCTCTGCTACAAGGCAGAACTGAAGGAATCTCACGAAAGCGAGAGACATTTACACATACTTTATTAAACCAAACAAGATCGTCAAACGCATTAAATTCTATATTAGTTATGTATAGTGCTACTGCAGACATTATATAATCGAGCTATATCCATATGATATGCAATGTCTACCGATGGATCGAGGGTCCCTATGAGCGACTTTCAATTTGATTTAACATATCGTAGGTTAAGTGTGGTGAAATGAAGTCAGTTTAAAACAGATATCTAGACTTACGTTTGATACTCCGGTTGTGCCATCAATCCTCCATTCAAAGCATATTTTGTGACATTGCTTCCGAAGGTGTTTGTTCATGAATGAACATACACGACTGCACGACCAGATCACTCAAAGTGAACAGTTCTGATACAAATCATTCAAAAACTCTGTTGCAGTGTGCCTGACTTCTGTTTTTGTGGCCCAAACATCCCAAATGTGACAAGAACATTCCACTGATCTCTAGTGTAAAACGCTGTGAGTAGGTCACAGTTGTCATTCCTTATTCCAATGGTGACCATGCCCTTTGTTCAAAGTTGACACTGACATGTAAGCAGACTTGAGTTTGTTGACTTTCACGTCTTCATTATAGGGTCGTACAGTTAACATAAACGTCTTTGGCGAGCACCTCTGATTTCCCTCTTCCAAAATGGTACTGATAGGTTATAAATTCAGCCGATAGATCAAGGAAACCGAAGCATTTTGATTGCACAGCCGGGACCCCGTCGATGCGAGTGTTGGCCCAAGATTCAAAGCGTGGCGCTAATTGACTTTTTAAGTTTTCTTTCAGTTGCCCTGCGTACTAACAACAATGCGCTTGGATTACCATGAGTTGAATAAATATTTAAAATATGATCTTGACCGTTGATGGTGTCATGTTTGCACACACAACAGCAGGTACACGTTTATGCGTATGCATAGAAATGTCAACAATGCCCATATTTGGGCACATATCAATATACATGCGCAACCAGATTTGCAACCGGTTTCAGTTTGGTCTGTTATGTATTAACACTTAAATACATATTTGATGTGGGAAATAAATAAAATACCACACTCATTCTCGCTTTCGCTCGGTCAGATACCATAGGAAGTCCACTCATTTCATAAAAATAGTATATAACAAGAATCAGTGTAGTATTCTCAATATAGACATCTGTATCACAAAATGTTGTAATACATTTGTGGCCAAGACACAGCCCTACTAACTTTAATCATTGTTTTTTGTAGGGATAGTCTGAAGGCAGAGGACATCCTTGATGAAACATGGGTGACAGTTTTTGGGTATGACTCTCAGATTATACGCGTAGTAATGGTTGTATTTCTGTATTATAGATATCAACATTGTGTTGACTTCTTCCCTTGTTGGGGCGGTCGGCTAGCCTAGTGGTTAAAGCGTTAGCTCGTCACGCCGAAGACCTGGGTTCGATTCCTGACATGGGTACAACATGTACAATGTGTGAAGCCCATTTGTGGTGTCTCCCACCGTGATACTGCTGGAATATTGCTAAAAGTGGCGTAAAACCATACTCACTCACTCTTCCCTTGTTACTGTTTTGGCAGTTGGGTAGATGCAACGTTACTTGCCGTGTCATCAGTATTTTCCTCTTTATTAACTAGAAATTCAATCAGGGCAAATGTTTTTTTTATCTTATTCATTTGTCTTTGTGTAAGCGGGTTTAAAAAAACAAACAATTTGAACCCTTAAGCTTTGTTAAGGAGATATATTACAGGTTTTCATGTGCACATCTTTGTATATGTTTGTTCTGCAGGTTCCCACCGGCTGCTACGTCTTTCATTGTACAGCAGTTCTCACAGTATGGCAACATCATGAAGCATTCGGTAAGGAAACTAGCCTCATGTTGACCTCAGTTCATGTTTCAGTTAGGGATACTCATATATGTGACCGTCTCCGTGAAATTACGTGGTTTTGGGGAAAGAGCATCTGCCCAGGGAGTGGAAGGTAGAGTGTTCGATCCCTGGACGTGTCATACCAAAAGATGGTACTTCTTGTTACCCTGTTGGTGCTCGCTCTTTAGGGCTAAAACAAGGACTGGTCGGCTCGTAGTCAGTATACAGTGTCTGTGTGGGGTGTCCATGTTAAACTGCGGTATCTCATTTGGCTAGCACTATGAGACCAGCATTAGTCTGGACTAGTGCAAGCAGCCACACTCACATGAATGCGCGTTGTTATGTACCGGTAAGTCGCATGTTGTGTTGCTGACTGTAAACATAAACAAACAGATGAAGAGTTCAGTGATCTGTTGTGTTGCTGACTGTAAACATAAGTAAACAGATTAAGAATTCCAGTGATATGTTGTGTTGCTGTCTGAAGCATTAGTAAACAGATTTAAAGTTCAGTGACATGTTGTGTTCTGGACTGTAAACATAAACAGATTAAGAGTTCAGTGACATGTTGTGTTGCTGACTGTAAACATAAGTAAACAGATTAAGAATTCCAGTGACCTGTTGTGTTGCAGTCATCTATGGAGGGCAACTGGATGCACATTCACTACCAGTCCAAGATACAGGCCAAGAAGGCCCTCAGTAAGAACGGCAAGGTGTTCGGCAACAGCATGATGGTCGGGGTACTGCCCTGCATAGACAAGGTATAGTGGTCAGCTGTCTTAATGTAGTTTCACTAAACAGTTCAACAGTATGGATTTTTGAAAGGTTTCTTAATTCAAACCATGTATCAATAATTTATTTCATTATGATCTATGGCGTTGCAATTCAATGTGCAGAGTTGCGTCCCTTTGGCACGTCAGAAACCTATGATTGTGGGTCCGCCCCAATTATTTTTCTAGGTTTGTCAGCACCATACCCGTGCTCATGGGTTTCACCGAAGTGGTAAACCTGCATCACTTTCCTCCCACATTAAGCTGACACGCTGTGATATAACTGGAATACTCTTAAAAGCGGCGTTAAACCCAACTTACTCACATAATGATCCTTGGATCTCACCACCATAACCATGCTTGGAGGATTACTTTGTTCAACAGGGGCGGTCGGGTAGCCTTGTGCGTTCGCTCTTCACGTCGAAGACCTGGGTTCGATTCCCGACATGGGTACAATGTGTGAAGCCCATTTCTGGTGTCCCCCGCCGTGATATTGCTGGAATATTGCTAAAAGCGGCATAAAACCATACTCACTCACTCACTTTGTTCAACAAAAAGCTAACACGCCATATGTCTGAAGTAATGTTCAAAGCAGCATTAAACTATAATCCAGTTTGATGTTGTCATGTGATCATTGGTCATGGAAGCTCAGTTTGCCACTGCAACCATAGACTGGAGTCATGGAAATAGCATCCATTGGGACCTGTGACTGACATCTTGGCTCATGAAGAGTCATACTTCAGAGTTGAACAATTAAATCAAAGTCAGACGGAATGAGTGCTTGTGAATCAGTTTGTCTACTTCAGAGTGTAATGGACGACAACAAGGAGAACGAAGACATGATGGCCACACCCACGATGAACCTGTCTCGACTCGGGGACACGAGCACCTCCTCCAAACACACACCCATCCGGCCCCTCACTTCCGCCTACCAGGCATCTAGGACAGACTATGAGGTATGATGGGAGGGGATAGCCAACTGGTCTGAACATCTGGGAACTATAGCTACTGGGAGAGGTGACCTTGGAGGTCCTACTCTCTGCTGGGACACTGGGTCCATCGCTGTGGGAAGGGCTTCAGATCGGTTCATATTCTAGGATATTGACTGATTAGTGTCTAAAATGTTTGACAGATGTTTTTTTAAAATTTGGTAGTGCTATAGAAGAATGTCCCTTTAAAAAGTTCTGAAAGTCATGAAGATGTCCCAATGCCACCTGTCTCAAGTAATATTACTGTATGTGTCGACCTTACTCTGTCAGAGGTGTACCATGTTACCACTTGGTCTATCTGAATTCCCTTGCCTTAGTATCGACAAACAAGATAATATGAGTTCCTGTGCCTCAGCATGGGCCTACAAGATTATCTGAATTTCTGTGTCATAGCTTGGGCCTACCAGATTATCTGAATTTCTGTGTCATAGCTTGGGCCTACAAGATTATCTGAATTCTTGTGCCTTAACATAGGACTACAAGATTATCTAATATCTCATGTCTTAGCACAGGTCTATAAGATTATCTGAATTCTTGTGCCTTAGCATAGGACTACAAGATTATCTAATTTCTCATGTCTTAGCACAGGTCTATAAGATTATCTGAATTCACGTGCCTTAGCATAGGAATACAAGATTATCTAATTTCTTATGTCTTAGCACAGGTCTATAAGATTATCTGAATTCACGTGCCTTAGCATAGGACTACAAGATTATCTATTTCGCAACAAATGGATATTTAACCTAGAAAAAGACAAGGGTAAAAACCCTGATGGTTATAAACAAGCTGACTTTGTTCGAAAAATGTACTTATATAAATATCACCGATGTTTTGTTCAACAACAAGGTTTTATAAGTCACTTTATTTTCCGGTCCACAGGGACTGGCAGTCACATGAATTACCGGTCCACGCTTAATTTTACTGGGGAAAAAATGGTAATTACTGGTAAACAGGAACACTGATAGTGAATGAACTGGTGAAGTACTGACAATAGTCCTTTCTTCAAGAGGATGATGTTGTTTCATTGCTATTTTCAGGTTTTAAAAGGCAACCAACCACCACAAAAAGATAACAGTTTTATATCTAAGGTCAAAGAGTACATGTTGGGATGGTAGTCGACTCCTAGAATTATGTTTTCCTCTATGCTGTGGGACAGATGGTGCAAAATGATGCTTGTGTGCTCTTTGTCAACACTTGGTGAGTTACACTTTATAAACCTAACAAGGTTGTGTGGACCACAAGTGTTGACTTTGTTGATGGGATGACCAAAAGTTAACAAAGCTGTTTGTGATAACCTGGACTCCATTATCTCCAAGAGAAAGATTTGGAGACAACCAGTTTCAAGATCAGTGTTCCAGGTTCGAGAGGTCAAGAGGGAAGAATGGACATAGGAACACTGGAAGCGAAACAAATGAATACTTGTCAAGAAACTATTCTTTACTGTTCGTCTAAGGAGCAATGCTACAGAGAAGAGACATAAGATATAGATTTTTGGTTGATTACATTAAAGATAAATATTACTGAATACGATAATTTCACAATTCTCATTCACTTCAATGGAGCATTATTATTACAGTTATTGAGAGCATGCTGGTGATTTCAGATAAAGATTGATTGGTCAAGGCAAGTTTTTGAGGCTAATCTGAAGAGATAATAATTGTTCAACAGTTTTCTAAACCGACTCTGATAATGTAGTTCAATCTGGCAGTACCTAAGTGATCATTTTGAAGATGTTCAGTCTCACTGTTACTGGAAAATTCTGTGGGGTTTTCATGAGACTGTAGCCTGACTGGGCAAGGTCAAGATTGTAGAGATGGTCCATCACTGACATGACTTTGTTCAGGGATGTGTTTTGAGACTTGGCTGTGACTTGTTATAAATGAAATATATTCTAGAATGTCACTTATGCTGTACAGTCTGAATAGAAGCAACTCAATGAAAGCAGAATCATTGTGGAATATTCACATTATTCTTCATCAGGGTTATGTAACACAGACAATGTCAGAGTATTGGTATTTTAATAAAATCATACATTGCATACTCCTCCTATTCCATATCTATTTTACACTTGCTTGTACAAAGTCTGAAATAAAGTCTTAACACTTACTTCTCTTTTTTTCTGATGTGAGGTTGGTTGGTTGTTTAACTCCACACTCAGCAATATTACAGCTATATGATGGCAGTCTGTAAATAATCGAGTCTAGACCAGACAATCCAGCGATTGATATCATGAACATCTATCCACGCAATTGGGATGGATGACATGCATCAACCAAGTCAGGGAGCCTGACCACCCGATGCCGTTAGTCCCCTCTTCCAACAAGCATAGTCGCCTTTTACGGCAAGCATGGGTTGCTAAAGAGACCTGTTGTACCCCCGTAGTAGGTCCCCGTGCGCATAAATTGGCCCCCAAATGTAGAATTCTGTCTCAGCACTACATGTTCTTTAGAATGGGAGGAGGACCTTGCTTGTGCTTATAGATTCAGTTGAGGATGCACAAGCCCCTTACCTGGGTGTGTTATGCCTGTCGTGCTGGCCGGTAGATTCCCCATGTCCAGATACACTCTGGATCTCCAAGTTCCTGTCCATCAAGCCGTCATTGTCCGAGTCCATGAGGCACAGTTCCATCGTCCTCAGCAGAAATCAACTGATCATTCACCTCCAAACAAACCTACCTATAGAGGTGAATGATCAGTTGATTTCTGCTGTCGACGATGGAACTGTGCCTCATGGACTCGGACAACAAACCTGACTATAGGACCCGTGAAGATCCGGGGTAGAATAGGTCTTCAGCAACCCATGCTTGCCGTAAAAGGCGAATATGCTTGTCGTAAGAGGCGACTAACGGGATCGGGTGAGCAGGCTCACTGACTTGGTTGATGCATATCATCGATCCCAATTGCGTGGATCGATGCTCATGATGTCAATCACTGGATTGTCTGGTCCAGACTCGATTATTTACCGACCGCTGTCATATAGCTGGAATATTGCTGAGTGCGGTGTTAAACAACAAACCAACCAACCAACCAACCAACCAACCTACCTATAGCTAGTAGTGAATGTTGTTGTTGGTGTGTTGTTTAATGCTGCACTCGGCAATATTCCAGCTATATGACGGCGGTCTGTAAATAATCGAGTCTGGACCAGACAATCCAGTGATTGACATCCTGAGCATCGGGCCACGCAATTGGGATACGATTGCATGCATCAACCAAGTCAGCTAGCCTGACCACCCAATCCGTTAGACGCCTCCTACGATAAGCATAGTCGTCTTTTACGGCAAGCATGGGTTCCTAAAGACCTATTCTACCCCAGCTCTTCACGGGTCTAGTGGTGAATGGGTGACAGAGCTGGGCTCGTTCGATGACGAGTTTTTTTAATCTTTTCCTAAGATCGGAAAAGTGAACCGTGTGCGAGAATTGCGCTCACGCGGAACTGTCGCTACCTTCGGCTATAAAATTACTCAGCCCTAGATGTAGAATATTAAATTTCCTATCGGATGGTGTAAATGTAACTGCAAATATAAAACCGGTTTGAAAAAAAATACACTGCTAAGTGTTGTCCGAGAAGTTATTCTGCGTTGAAAAACAGGAAATTTCTCCGCTTTTTATCGTACACCGATAAAAGTACTGTGCGACGATTTGTTTTATTTAGCAGCTTTACGGAGACTGCCTAATACCTGGACGACATAAATATACTCTTCAAAAAAAGAAACTTGACATAGATGTAAAACCACTTTTTGCCAAATATCTAAAATAATTACATTAAATGAGAACCAAATAAGTCAAACAGAAAGATGATGTGTCTATAATTCGCGAACACACATGCAAAGCACATAAACGTAGCGTTTGGGGATCAATTTTACAGCTTCATCCAAATTTAGGCATGCAGGCCCCCCTGCTAAATGGGTATAAAAATCCACATCAACGGCTGGTCATACAGTCCTTTTAACGGCAGTAGAGGCGGTGACAGAATGCCAAGACTGAATGCAGCTCAACCGAACAACGCCATTGGGAGATTACAAGCTGGAGCAACTCAGCAAGAAGTGGCCAGGCACTTTGGCGTATCCAGACAGACAATCTCCGCACTGTGGACCCGATACAACAACACCAACAGAGTTGACGACAGACCAAGGTCAAGAAGACCAAGGGTGACAACCCAAGCACAAGATCGATACATCCGGCTGCGACACCTCCGATACCGCACTATCACAGCCACGTCTACAACCACACAGATCCCTGGGGTACGCAGAATATCAGATTAAACGGTACGCAACAGACTGATGGAGGCTGGACTTTTGGCACGAAGACCTGTTCGACGTCATGCCAACAGAGGGTTAGATGGGCACGTGCAAGGTGGAGAAATGTACTGTTTACTGACGAGTCCCGTTTCCTACTCACACGTGCTGATGGGCGCACACGTGTCTACAGACGTCGGGGTGAATGTTACGCCCCCAACAGTATGCAGCAGGTTGTCCCATTTGGCGGCGGGAGTGTCATGGTATGGGCCGGAATTCATCACGGTGGTAGGACGCCTCTCGTGCATGTGGCAGGTGCATTGACAGGTGTGCGTTACAGAGACTTGATCCTACAGCCTTACGTTCTTCCTCACGTCAACGTTCATGGCGGACAGTTCCAGCAGGACAACGCTCGACCGCATATTGCACGTGTTTGTCAGGACTTCTTACAGCACAACAACATCCAGACATTACCTTGGCCAGCCCGGTCACCAGATTTGTCCCCGATTGAGTATCTGTGGGACGAGTTGGATCGACGCGTTCGCAGAAGGAATCCACCGCCCCAAACACTTCCGGCGCTTCTTGATGCACTTCAGCATGAATGGCAGCACATCCAACAGCGTGTTATTGACAACTTGATTGCATCGATGGGTCGTCGGTGTCAAGCGGTGATTGATGCACGTGGTGGGCACAACCGATACTGACATTTTCTGTACCCCTGTGACATTAACTGTATCGTGTACGTGTGTCTGTCTAGGTGACACGATTAATGTTTTGAACATTGTGAACATTGATCTTCAAACAGTGTTTCAATATGGTTTCTGTGTCCTATTTTGAAACAATCGCATTTTGAAAGTCAGTGTCAAGTTTCTTTTTTTGAAGACTATATATATATATATATATCAAATTGAGTTATATGCGTATGTATAACGACATAAATTCAATGCAAAACATTGCTCGCCGTGAATGACGAAAACTAATTCTCCGCTATGACGTGAAAAGGCGACAAAGAGGTTACGCACGTACAAAGAAAAGGGGGAATAACTCCGCTATGCTTAGAAAGAATTAGCTGTGGGTAAGAACAATATATTTTCGTGGTGTTCAGTTCACAAGAAACCAAACTATTCCAACACAAATATCGATATTAAAACTGCATACGTTTAGGTATATACAAAAAAAACCAACCCAAAAGGCTGAAATCGTACTTCATAAAAAAAGACGTAATAGCGAAATTGATGGCCCTATCTTGCCAATAAATTACTCCTTAGATTCCAAAAGATCTAAAGAGACGCAACTCTGAACAGTGATTTCGGCTCCTTAGACGACTGGGACACAGTGTCCCTCAATAGGTAGTCGGTGCAGTAGGTATAAGATACTAGTATATGATTGCTACAGAATATCACAGATTCATTGGTTATGTATCAATGCATGCATCTTGTATGAATGTTTATAAAATCGAGCTAGGGAGGGACGCCCAGTGCTCAAATCCGAGTTCGACTCCCAATGTACGCGTGACATGGTAGCAGATATATTCATAGTCGACTCCTATGACACCCTTTGGGTTCTAGGGACCTGTATGCTCTTCTCCGGAATGTTGACGAGTAGATTAGACGCGTGCATTGGTATTAAGTGTGAAAACCGCAATTTGGGTCCTAGGCCGTCATATTGCTGGAATAATATTACATGCGTGCATAATCCATTCCAAACTGATTCCTGTCGCCTCCGCCTAGAGGGTTGATGTGGCCCACCCCCCTCCATAGGAAGTTGGGTTTACATGGATGTGGAACATGGCACTATTTGGGATTCGATCCTGATATGGCCTGCACCAACAACAGTACTAAAAGCAGTCTAAAAAGGAAATGAAAAGTATTGCATTACTTCTATAGAAGACGCTCACGTTTTACTTTACAAGCACAGGGTCGACTTTCATGGCAGTAGGTGGGTGGATTGGGTTGTTGCTATGTTACTCGCTGGAGGTAAGTCTTTGAAAGGCATTCAGAAGTAATACACATAAGGAAGAGGATTTATGGATGTCAGCTTCTTTATTATGAGGAACACAACATTTCGGTGAATGATGACGGAGTAAGCATATACTCCGAAACATTATGTTCCTCATAATACAGAGTGAGTGAGTATGGTTCTACGCCGCTTTTAGAAATATTCAATCAATATCACGGCCCATGTACCAATGTCGGGAATCGAACCCGGGTCTTCGGCGTGACGAGCGAACGCTTTAACCACTAGGCTACCTGACCGCCCCTCATAATAAAGAAGTTGACTTCCATAAATCCTCTTCCTTAACTGTTTGATTGTTGTTTTACGCCGTACTGACGGCGACCCCAGATATAGGCAATATTGAGTTTATTTAAAGTCAAAATGATTCCTTAAGAACGTGTATCGGTATCCAATGTCCACCATGCTTTTGGTGAAAAATCACATGTCTATGCGTTCTGTGATTATGCCACGCTTTTTTTGCTAAAATGTATATCTCGTACCAGAAGCCAAAAACGTTTTTTGAATATCACATGCTACGCTATTGGTTAATAACACCACTGAGTATTTGGCATGAAGATCACCACTGAGTATTTGGCATGAAGATCACCACTGAATACTTGGCATGAAGATCACCACTGCGTATTTGGCATGAAGATCACCACTGCGTATTTGGCATGAAGATCATCACCGCATGTTTTACGTAAATAAATAACGTCCAAGTAACTCTCCATTCCTTAGAAATAATGGAGCCGTGTCCCCGAGTTACGAGGATATTCCCCTACTTAAAACACATCCCTATTTTAACTCTATGAAAAAACATTCTCTTGTGGAAAATATTTTAAAAATAAAGCAGAACTCTTTGTTGCGTGTATTTAAGCTGTGTGAGTCGCAATCCAGTGATTTATATCATGAGCATCGATCCATGCAATTGGGATCGATGACATGCATCAACCAAGTCGGCGAGCCTGACCACCCGATCCCGTTAGTCGCCTTTTACGACAAGCATAGTCGCCTTTTACGGCAAGCATGGGTATCTGAAGACCCATTCTACCCCGGAATCTTCACGGGTCTTATAATTTCGGTGGATCCGAGTACCTACCATTGTGGGGAATCGAACCCGGGTCTTCGGCGTGAAGAGCGAACGCTTAAACCACTAACCTAACCTGCTGTAACACAACATTATATGCATTTTATTTTTGTTTCTTTGTTGTTTGACGCCGCACTATTCCAGCTATATGACAACGGTCTGTAAATAATTGAGTCTGGACCAGACATTTCAATGACTGACATCATGAGCATCGATCCACGTAATTGGAACAGTATGACATGCATCAGTCAAGTCAGCGATCCCATTAGTCGCCTCTAACGACAAGCACAGTCGCAATCATGGGTTGCTGAAGACCTATTCTATCCCGGATAACAATGATGACCAAACTCTTTGGATACATTTTATATTTTGGTCTGTAATTCGTGTCATACGTGAAATCTTACGGTAAACAGAGACAGACCTAAGGTTCTCATATTTGGTTCCAAACAAATGTCTGTAAATAATCGTATCTGGACCAGACAATCCAGTGATCGACATCATGAGCATCGATTCACGCAAATGAGAAACGATGACATGCATCAACCAGGTCAGCGAGTCTGACCGCCTTACAACAAGTATGGATTGCTGAAGACCTATTCTGACACAGATTTGCACGAGACGACTTTCACCTCACTGGTCACAGCATATGTTCTGTACGTCTCGCTGCAACTCGGTACACACTCCCAGGACAAAGTTAGCACATAAAATACAAGAACAAGAACATTTGTGGGTTCATGTTGCCTGTCTACGCGAAGCGGTTGTAAAATATCAGTCAACTGTGTGTTACCACAAAGAGTCGAGGTTGTCTCTGATAATCTTTGATGTCACTATACCATATGTCACCTCCACCATCTGCTGCAGTCCTCCACCCAGCCTCCACCATTTGCTGCAGTCCTCCACCCAGCCTCCACCATCTGCTGCTGTCCTCCACCCAGTCTCCACCATCTGCTGCAGCCCTCCACCAAGTCTCCACCATCTGCTGCAGTCCTCCACCTAACCTCCACCATCTGCTGCAGTACTCCACCCAACCTCCACCATCTGCTGCAGTCCTCCACCCAACCTCCACCATCTGCTGCTGTCCTCCACCCAGTCTCCACCATCTGCTGCAGCCCTCCACCAAGTCTCCACCATCTGCTGCAGTCCTTCACCTAACCTCCACCATCTGCTGCAGTACTCCACCCAACCTCCACCATCTGCTGCAGTCCTCCACCCAACCTCCACCATCTGCTGCAGCCCTCCACCCAGTTTCCACCATCTGCTGCAGCCCTCCACCAAGTCTCCACCATCTGCTGCAGTCCTCCACCTAACCTCCACCATCTGCTGCAGTCCTCCACCCAACCTCCACCATCTGCTGCAGTCCTCCACCCAACCTCCACTATCTGCTGCAGCCCTCCACCCAGTCTCCACCATCTGCTGCAGTCCTCCACCCAGCCTCCACCATCTGCTGCAGTCCTCCACCCAGTCTCCACCATCTGCTGCAGTCCTCCACCTAACCTCCACCATCTGCTGCAGTCCTCCACCCAGTCTCCACTATCTCCTGCAGTCCTCCACCCAGCCTCCACCATCTGCTGCAGTCCTCCACCTAACCTCCACCATCTGCTGCAGTCCTCCCCCCAACCTCCACCATCTGCTGCAGTCCTCCACCCAACCTCAACCATCTGCTGCAGCCCTTCACCCAGTCTCCACCATCTGCTGCAGTCCTCCCCCCCCAACCTCCACCATCTGCTGCAGTCCTCCCCCCAACCTCCACCATCTGCTGCAGTCCTCCACCCAACCTCCACCATCTGCTGCAGTCCTCCCCCCAACCTCCACCATCTGCTGCAGCCCTCCACCCAGCCTCCACCATCTGCTGCAGTCCTCCACCTAACCTCCACCATCTGCTGCAGTCCTCCACCCAACCTCCACCATCTGCTGCAGTCCTCCACCCAGCCTCCACCATCTGCTGCATCCTTCAACCCAGCCTTCACCATCTGCTGCAGCCTTCCACCGAGTCTCCACCATCTGCTGCAGTCCTCCACCCAGCCTCCACCATCTGCTGCAGTCCTCTACCCAGTCTCCACCATCTGCTGCAGTCCTCCACCCTGCCTCCACCATCTGCTGCAGTCCTCCACTCAGTCTCCACCATCTGCTGCAGTCCTCCACCCAGCCTCCACAATCTGCTGCAGTCCTCCACCCAGCCTCGGCCCAGTCTCCACCATCTGCTGCAGCCTTCCACCCAGTCTCCACCATCTCCTGCAGTCCTCCACTCAGCCTCCACCATCTGCTGCAGTCCTCCACCCAGCCTCCACCATCTGCTGCAGTCCTCCACCCAACCTCCACCATCTGCTGCAGTCCTCCACCCAGCCTCCACCATCTGCTGCAGTCCTCCACCCAGCCTCAACCATCTGCTGCAGACCTCCACTCAGCCTCCACCATCTGCTGCAGTCCTCCACCCAACCTCAACCATCTGCTGCAGTCCTCCACCCAGCCTCCACCATCTGCTGCAGTCCTCCACCCAACCTCAACCATCTGCTGCAGTCCTCCACCCAACCTCAACCATCTGCTGCAGTCCTCCACCCAACCTCAACCATCTGCTGCAGTCCTCCACCCAGTCTCCACCATCTGCTGCAGTCATCCACCCAGCCTCCACCATCTGCTGCACTCCTCCAACCATATATACTACTTCAACCACCTTCAAGGGTACAGCAACTCAGTTATCAAATTTATTCTACCAATTCTAAAAGATATTATGTATTGATTACACAGCATATGTTTCAAAATGTATGATACAATTCTATTTGATATAAAAAGCTAATAAAGTGAGAACTTATATTTTTGAAACGTTCCTTTGCGGATGAAAATTTGATTCTTTGCTTGACTGTAATTCTCTCATCACAAGGGATGCAGAGCGGATGATCCTCATCTTTTAAAAACAATTTGTGAATATAGCGTGAATAGCCAATACGACATCATCACATATGACCTCTACAACTCTGAGCTGACAATCCAGGTAGGTGTAGCCGATAGTAGATTTTATAGGTAATTTATTTACACCTACTTGGATGTCCCACTTCGTTACCCAGAAATCTCTGATTTAACATCTCATTACAGGTTTATTATCACTGTATTGGATTAGAAGTTGTGTCACAGATTTGTTGAGTGCGGTCTTCACAGGAGTAACGGCCATTGTGTTACCAATGATTCCAACATGGCTTGTTAACCGATGAAAGACGATGTCATATTGGCCAGGAGCACGATCATTATGTAATTCTATAATTTCACTTAAAAACGGATGTTGATTTGAAATATCCTTAATGGCCTGAAGACAGGAAGGGGAATTTGAAAATATCATGCATTATTTAAGTTTAGATTGAGTATATATAGTCTATAGCTGTTGAAATTGCCTTTGATTCTGCTGTAAACATAAGACTATCGTCTGGTTACTTGATTATTTGGTTTTTGATCCAATGACAGTGGCGCTAGCAGCTGAGTCACCATCCTTGGATCTAAACTGGGCGGCAATAGAAAGTATAGGTCGAGTTTCATGATCGATAGAAAAAATAACAAGAAGAGGTTTTGTTGTGAATTATAATATAATCTAGGGAGGGGTAACAAATGATTGATCATCCACAGTTTGAATGAAATTGTGCAATCACAGGTAATGTAAGCTCAAGGTAAACAATGGTGGGGTAAAAAATTTCATTTTCAAAAGTTGTCTTAAATGTCACCAAAAAATTGCCAGACACACTACAAGTTCATTGTCGACAAAGTTGCCGTCAATAGCGTGTTGGGGGCACGGGTGGCCAAGTCATCTAAGGCGCCGCGATTCGCTGTGCAGAGTTGCGTCCCTTTGGCACGCCAGAAACCTATGATTGTGGGTTCGAATCCCGGTTCGCCCGATTATGTTTCTAGGTTTGTCAGCACCATACCCGTGCTCTTGGGTTTCACCGAAGTGGTAAACGTCTGAGACCTGCATCACTTCGGGCTTTCCTCCCACATTCAGCTGGCACGCCGTGATATAACTGTAATAGTGTTAATGGCGGCGTTAAACCCAACTCACTCACTCACTCAATAGCGTGTATTACCTCCAGCTGCTTCAATGCATGCTGTGATACGCCGCCTCATCGATGACATCAGTCTTCTGATGACGTGGACTGGAATCCGTTGCCACTCGTCTCTCAGGGCTTGCTGCAATTCTTGTCTGTTGACGGGAGGCTGATGGCGTGCCCTAATCTGTCTGTGAAGATGGTCCCACAGATGTTCAATAGGATTCATATCGGTTGAGTGGGCAGGCCAGGGAAAACGTCAACGTTCTGCTGGTTTAGAAAGTTCCGAGTCAGTCTTGCAGTATTGGGCCTGGCATTGTTGTGTTGAAACAATGTCCCCTGCTGTTGGTTTTGTAAGAACGGAAGCACAACTGGCTGCAACACTTGGTCTCTGTACTGCACAGCGTTCAGGTTTTCCTGTAAAATCACCAAATCAGTCTTCTGATCTCCACAAATACCGCCCCACATCATGACACCTGCCCCGCCGAATGGATGGACCTCTCGAATACACGCCGGAGCTAAACGTTCCCCTCTGCGTCGATAAATTCGTTCTCTGCCGTCATTTCGAAACAAGTTAAGCCGACTTTCATCAGTAAACAGCACTCGACGCCAATTTCTCACTTGCCAGCGTCGAACCTGCCTCGCCCATCGCAGCCTCAGGCGTTGATGTTGATCAGTCAGTACCATTCCTCGGAAAGGACGATACGCTCGGATTCCAGCAGCACGAAGTCGTCGTAGTACTGTACGTTGGCTAATGGGATGTCCCAACGCTGTTGCTGCCGTCGCCGTCGCCGTCGCCGTCGCCGTTACGAATCTGTTTCGCAGGTGAATGAGCCGTATCTGACCGTCACTCGGTGTGTTGTCACTCGGGGTCGTCCGGTTCTAGGCCTGTCCTGTGTCCTCCCTGTCTGCTTGTACCGTTGAATCAGCCAGGCTACTGTCAATGATGTACAACCAAACCTTCTGGCAATTTGGACCTGTGTTACCCCCATTTCGGCCATATCGATGGCTCTCTCTCTCTCTTTGCTCCTGTGACAGTCGTGGCATTTCTTTTGTGTGCTTTCATCACGTGTGGTTATACCCCGCAGACGAACGCATTTATACAGCTAACATGCACGTGCAGCTTATGCCATAGGCAGGAAACCTGTTTCACCATTCTTTTGTCACCGCACGAGCGCCCTCAAAGGTGGTGAGGTGAGGTGTTTTTTGATACCTTTTCCTTGGCAGTCATATTCCCAATACCCACTTTCCACTAGTTATCGCTGTTTTTAGGAAAATTACAAATTGCCAACCTATACTTTCTTTTGCCGCTTAGTTTATATGTAAATATAAATTTGAAAAAAAATTGAAATAAATTTAAAAAAAGTAGACACTGTACGTTGGTTACTAATAACTGAAATTTTACTCTAACCGGACTACATGGTCAACAGTAATTTGACTTTTTCGAAATCCTCACTGAATATTTGTAATTGAATTATTAGATTTGTGTTGTGAAATACTGGTTGAAAAGTTTGTTTGTTTGTTTGTTGTTTAACGCCTCACTTAGCAATATTACACCTATGACGGCGGTCTGTAAATAATCGAGTCTGGACCAGACAATCCAGTGATTGACATCATAAACATCAATCCACGCTATTGGGATACGATGACATGCATCAACCAAGACAGCGAGCCTGAACACCCGATCCCGTTGGTCGTTAGTCTTAACGACAAGCATAGTCACCTTTTACGGCAAGCATGGGTTGCTTAAGATCTATTCTACCCCGGACCTTCGCGGGTCCCTTAGTATTCTACATTTGTTGACATTGATCGTTCACACATTGTCTGGTGGGAGGGTCTCCTCAGCAGGTGAGGTAGAAGCCACACAATACACGTGGATTGAAATAGACTTCAGGGTGCTGAAGAGTCTGACCTATTCTCATGGGTCCATGGATATTTGTGGCGAACCGGGTGATGCGTCTCTGACCTTCACTTTGTGTGAGTTCATTAGAGTATGAACCTTCATTGAGTGAGCGCCAATCATTGTATGAACGTCGGAGCTTCCGTACGGATGCACAACTTGATCTTCAGGAACATCTTACGCAACACATGTGTTCAAATAATATCACCATTAGATGAGAAAGGTATGTAAAGAACTACCTCAGTAAATCAGTTACAATGACAGCGCGTCGTAATACATTTACATCAAGTACAAGACGTCAAAATGGCTGACAAGATAAACGTGACGGGAGAAGTTGTTAATGAACCTGTGGCGGTTACACGTGTTAGTCATCATTGATCAACTGGCCGATCATTGAGAGGTGATAATAAGATGTGTCAAACAGACACTAGGGTAAATTCATAGATTGGAGACAGTCACTGTAAGCGTAGACACGGATCGAGTCGATACTAGGATAGTTTGGATGTGCTTTCTTTCGTTTGTTCATTAGGATGGGCCGCAGCGAGGATATTCGTCAACAATCATGCAGTCACGCTCTCTGACATTTCTCAATGTATACTGAAACTCTGAGACCAAGACTAAAGGTTCTAAATGATCAGAAATAATGTTTATGTATGTTTTCGTGCTAGGGAATGTGGAAGAAGTCCGTCAGTGTTTACGTCATTTCAAGAACATGGTCTCGTGAGGACGTCGTATGAACGTCAAATTGTGTCGTTCATACACCTATGAACGTCAATTTCGCGGTCATGTGACCGACCTCTTGTCCAATGGAAAAGCCGTATATCGTGTAAACGTCAAATTAAAAATTTATTTAACATTAATTGATGAGGGTCATTGGCCTGGTTATTTTGTGGGTTGGGAAGGGGGATGAAGTAACAATCTGTCCATGCTACAAACATGCGAATAATGTGTATTTATTATTATTTTGTATTTTGGCCTTTGGTCAAAATGGAATAAACTATCATGACCGGACAGAAACAGTTTGTTGGGTATTTAGCGGGAAAGGGTTGTGGATAATGCCCTGCCTCACTGATATTGAAGAATCGCCAGTGATTTTATCCCCTGAAGCAGAATGAAATGTATTGTCTTCTGCTGATATGATCAGTATCTTTTCTGAAAACATGATGCTTATGATTTAAAATATTGTATAAGTAACTGTAAATCATTGTATTGCGTAGCCCTCGGCAATTTAATTGAGTGGTATCACATGAGCCGCCCACAGAGGCTCAACATCTTGAGCGAGAGGTCTACTCCCAAAGAAGTGCTGACCTCCATCTCCAGAGGCTCAAAAGTATGTTGAACCTCTTCAAAGATTGCAACAGGAGAAGGCACTCCAAATGTTAGAGTGTTCTGGCTTTTCTCCACATTTGCTTTTTATTATCGACCTTAAATGTTTGTTTCTTTTCTAGGGCCTGGTTCTGAATGTTGATTTTGATCTGAATGTTCTCTGAAAGTCCTCAGAATGTTCTCTGCTTGGGTGGAAGATGTCGATATCTTTGGGTGGTTTTGAGATATCTGAATGGTGTCATCGAGGGTAATTTGGTCATCCTTTAACCAAAAGTCTGGCATTGTGTATAAGCCGTAGTTACCGTGGTAACTGGACCTGGGGAAGAGGCGGCAGCTGAATAATCTTTCTTAGAACGGGTTTGCTTCAGTGTAAGATACGTTATTGGTTTGCTTGATTTTCAATATGTTTGATTCTGGATGAAAAACATTTCTGACTCTCCATCGCAGTTGGCACCCTTCATCTCATGAGTTCCACTGCAACGGAAGCACCTTGCCTTGCCCGTGCAAGTGTTGGCCCAATGACCGAATGTCTGACACTGGTGAGGGTTTGTGATATAAACTTATACTCCGATGTTAAGAAACCAGCTTTTATGGACTTTGGAAGAGTTTGAAAAAGTGAATAGGTAAGATTGGGTATTGACAATGTTTTCATCTGCTTTTTCTGGTGAATCTGTTAACTGCGGTGATACCTTGATTTTTTAATTCAGCTGCTTTCTCTTCTTCAGTCATGTTCGACAGACAGCGAGCTCGATCATCAACGATGTTTCTACTTGATTCAGTGTCTTGTGCACTGAGACAACAACCTGAGTGTTTACAAACTGCTGACGACCCTGCAGCAGATTAACGGATTGCCGTCTTCGTGCATATTCCACAAGGATGGATCCACCGAGGAGACGTGTGACGTTCTTAACCTCACCACAGGTACTCTGAATGCCCTTTGGTATCGCAAACGGGTTTTAAAGGACTTCAGTCCACAGTGAAATGACCAAGAATCTATGCCACGGTCCTTTAACTATTGGAGATGTTTCTTCATCGGATGACGAAGGAGGGTGCCTTCTTTTGTTAGCTAGTGTTTTGAGCCATGATATGATAAAATAATTCAGCACGCCTGCTTCCCAAGCTTCAAAGGTTAGGCCACGGGAAAACTTGTTCCTGGCTCCAGTGTCATCAACTACCATACTCCCATCCTCAACTACCATACTCCCGTCCTCAACTACCACACTCCCGTCCTCAACTACCATACTTCCGCCCTCAACTACCATACTCCCGTCCTCAACTACCACACTCCCGTCCTCAACTACCATACTCCCATCCTCAACTACCATACTCCCGTCCTCAACTACCACACTCCCGTCCTCAACTACCATACTCCCGTCCTCAACTACCATACTCCCGTCCTCAACTACCACACTCCCGTCCTCAACTACCATACTCCCATCCTCAACTACCATACTCCCGTCCTCAACTACCATACTCCCGTCCTCAACTACCATACTCCCGTCCTCAACTACCATACTCCCGTCCTCAACTACCATACTCCCGTCCTCAACTACCACACTCCCGTCCTCAACTACCATACTCCAGTGCCCTCAACTACCATACTCCCGTCCTCAACTACCATACTCCCGTCCTCAACTACCATACTCCCGTCCTCAACTACCACACTCCCGTCCTCAACTACCATACTCCCGTCCTCAACTACCATACTCCCATCCTCAACTACCATACTCCCGCCCTCAACTACCATACTCCCGTCCTCAACTACCATACTCCCGTCCTCAACTATCACACTCCCGTCCTCAACTACAGTACTCCCGCCCTCAACTACCATACTCCCGTCCTCAACTACCATACTCCCGTCCTCAACTACCACACTCCCGTCCTCAACTACCACACTCCCGTCCACAACTACCATACTCCCGTCCTCAACTACCATACTCCCGTCCTCAACTACCATACTCCCGTCCTCAACTACCATACTCCCGTCCTCAACTACCATACTCCCGTCCTCAACTACAGTACTCCCGTCCTCAACTACCACACTGCCGTCCTCAACTACCATACTCCCGTCCTCAACTACCATACTCCCGTCCTCAACTACCACACTCCCGTCCACAACTACCATACTCCCGTCCTCAACTACCATAGTCCCGTCCTCAACTACCATACTCCCGTCCTCAACTACCATACTCCCGTCCTCAACTACCATACTCCCGTCCTCAACTTCCATACTCCGGTGCCCTCAACTACCATACTCCCGTCCTCAACTACCATACTCCCGTCCTCAACTACCACACTCCCGTCCTCAACTACCATACTCCCGTCCTCAACTACCACACTCCCGTCCTCAACTACCATAGTCCCGTCCTCAACTACCATAGTCCCGTCCTCAACTACAGTACTCCCGTCCTCAACTACCACACTCCCGTCCTCAACTACCATACTCCCGTCCTCAACTACCACACTTCCGTCCTCAACTACCATACTCCCGTCCTCAACTACCACACTCCCGTCCTCAACTACCATACTCCCGCCCTCAACTACCACACTCCCGTCCTCAACTACCATAGTCCCGTCCTCAACTACAGTACTCCCGTCCTCAACTACCACACTCCCGTCCTCAACTACCATACTCCCGTCCTCAACTACCATAGTCCAGTGCCCTCAACTTCCATACTCCCGTCCTCAACTACCATACTCCCGTCCTCAACTTCCATACTCCAGTGCCCTCAACTACCATACTCCCGTCCTCAACTACCATACTCCCGTCCTCAACTACCATACTCCAGTCCTCAACTACCACACTCCCGTCCTCAACTACCATAGTCCCGTCCTCAACTACCATAGTCCCGTCCTCAACTACAGTACTCCCGTCCTCAACTACCACACTCCCGTCCTCAACTACCATACTCCCGTCCTCAACTACCACACTCCCGTCCTCAACTACCATACTCCCGTCCTCAACTACCACACTCCCGTCCTCAACTACCATACTCCCGCCCTCAACTACCACACTCCCGTCCTCAACTACAGTACTCCCGTCCTCAACTACCATAGTCCCGTCCTCAACTACAGTACTCCCGTCCTCAACTACCACACTCCCGTCCTCAACTACCATACTCCCGTCCTCAACTACCATAGTCCAGTGCCCTCAACTTCCATACTCCCGTCCTCTACTACCATACTCCCGTCCTCAACTTCCATACTCCAGTGCCCTCAACTACCATACTCCCGTCCTCAACTACCATACTCCCGTCCTCAACTACCATACTCCAGTCCTCAACTACCACACTCCCGTCCTCAACTACCATACTCCAGTGCCCTCAACTACCATACTCCCGTCCTCAACTACCATACTCCCGTCCTCAACTACCATACTCCCGTCCTCAAATATCATACTCCAGTGCCCTCAACTTCCATACACCCGTCCTAAACTTCCATATTCCTGTGTGGCTGCTTGTACTAGTCCGGACTAATGCCTATTTCATAGTTCTAGCCCACTGAGATACCATGCCGCAGTTTAACATGAATACCCCTCTCAGACACAGTATACTGACTCCGAGCCGACCAGTCCTTGTTTTAGCCCCTTAATGCCGAGCGCCAGGCAGGGTAACAACAAGTACCATCTTTTGTTATGACGCGGTCGGGATTGGAATACGATGACATGCATCTTCCAAATCAGCGAGCCTGACCACCCGATCCCTGTTAATCGCCTCTTAAAATCGACTCGGTAACACTGTGACACTGTAACACTCAATCATCACAGTATGCTGCCACATAAACACTGTAATTTAGTAGTGAGTGAGTTTAACGCCGCTTTTAACAGTATTCCAGTTATATTGCGGCGTGTCAGCTTAATGTGGGAGGAAAGCCCGAAGTGATACAGGTCTTAGACGTTTACCACTTCAGTGAAAACCACGAGCACGGATAAGGTGCTGACAAAACTTGAAACATAATCGGGGCGAACCGGGATTCGAACCCACAATCATAGGTTTCTGGCGTGCCCAAAGGGACGCAACTCTGCACAGCGACTCTCGGCGCCTTAGACAACAGGACCACCCATGCCCCCTGTAACTTCGTAGACTGAAGCGATCTGCTGAAAGACAAAAAAAACAGTAACATGGTTGACAGACAATAGGCTGACATTGTAGACTGACATTGTAGGCCGACAATGTGAACGTCGCAGACACGTGGCAGACAAAGAACAGGAGACGGACACCGGAGATTATGAGATAGAGTGGATCGAAAAGAAACAAATTATATCGCCACAGAAATTGAACACACAAGTTCTTCGATTATAAAACACATCATTATCAGATTTTAAATGGCAAGTAAGACCATGCCGTGTGTGCTTTTTTAAACTTTAATCACAGGCTTAGACATAAAGGATATAAAAATATAACAGTTACGTCATATATCGTCAGAAAGTTTAATTCGGTAGTTTCATTTCCTAATTCCGTGACATGATGCAGAATGTGTTACTTCTTGATAGCGTTTAACAACTTGTGATGCTTCTCTGTCTATAAATACCCAGCTAACAGTAATTACCCGAGCCAAGTGGACAACCATAACCTTCCATACAAAATGGTAAACAAAGGAACAACTGATGTCACTTCCGTATCGAGTCTATTTCAATCCACGTGTATTGTGTGGCTTCTACCTCACCTGCGGAGGAGACCCGTGAAGATCTGGGATAGAATAGGTCTTCAGCAACCCATGCTTACCGTAAAAGGTGACTATGCTTGTTGTAAGAGGCGACTAACGGGATCGGGTTGTTAGGGCTCGGTGACTTGGTTGATGCATGTCATTGATCCAAATAGCGTGGATAGATGCTCATGGTGTCAATCACTGGATTGTCTGGTCCAGACTCGAATATTTACAGTTTACAACTGTTTACACGAATGTCGCATATACTGACGATCGATGTTTATATATTTACCATGTATGACGCGGGTGGTTGATGTCGATGTATTAAGATTAGTGTTCATCAGTATCAATACAAGGACTTTGAAGCGGGGTATAAAGGATGTATTCTGTCTCTCAGACATCCACGTGCAGCCTGTTGTCCTCGTGGCGGGGTATAAAATATTTATTCCCCGCTGAGAAATTGATTACCCCCAAGGCGGGTTACACAGTAGTTTATGAAGATCACGTGGACCAATCAGAACTTATCATTCTCACATGGAGGCGTGACAAGACAATTTGTACATCTGCTAACGGCTTTTCGTTATTTTTCTTACATCAAACACTAAGCTTGGAGACTTGTGAAATTCAGATTTTATATTCTTCTTTAAAATGTGTATGTTTATGAACACGTGGAGACGACATACATACAATGTATTTGGCTTAGTTACGTTAATCTTCTGCTTGTAAGGGAATGACCATTGACTAATTTTGCTTCAGAGTGTTGACAAAAAAAATTGCCTGTCACAAAAATGACAAGCGTTTTTCTTGAAAAAAATCCGGCTCATATATTTAAGGAAATAAATATCTGGGATCGTAGCTGTAGCTGAACCATCTATAATCTTGATACAAAATCCCAGCCAAGTCACCCACCAAAATATCAAATGGTACATACCTTTAGGCTTAATAATTGAAATTGAAAATTTGAAAAGACAGCATGGTTATTTGCAGAGGGTTGAAATAGCGTGACATTAACCGGTGATCAAGTTACTTTTATTTGATCAAATATCAATGATGAAATATTTTCTTAGATACACAGGGGAAACCGGTCGTTTAATTTGCCGGAGACTGATGTGTGGAATTGCGTCTCTTAAATGTGCCAGCACCCGCTGGTCGTGGTTTCGAATCGTTTGTTTCGCCGTTAATGTGATCCTGGTTCTGACTAACGGGATCGGGTGGTCAGGCTGCTAACTTGGTTGATGCATATCATCGTATCTCAATTGCTTGGATCGATGCTCATGATGTCAATCATTGGATTGTCTGGTCCAAACTCGATTATTTACAGACGGCAGTCATATAACTGTAATATTGCTAAGTGCGGCGTTAAACAACAACATACAAAAAAATTCTTTTGGCATCATGAAAATGAACAAAATTGGCTACCGCGCTGTCATCAAGTATCTCCAACAACCATCCATGAGGACATGGTGTCAACTTCAGATGATGATGCTCCTTCATTGGCCACTGTTAAGAGGTGGGCAGCGGAGTTCAAGAGGGGAAGAGAGAGTCTCCAAGATAACCCAACATCAGGCAGACCTTCAGCTGCCACCTCTATGCTAAATGTTGATAAAATATGATTATGGATGTAGTGACGACTCACCCTCGCCACATAGCCAATAGGGGGCACGGGTGTCCCTGTCGTCTTAGGCGCCGCGATTCGCTGCGCAGAGTTGAGTCCCTGCGGCACGCCAGAAACCTATGATTGTGGGTTCGAATCCCGGTTCGGCGCGATTATGTTTCTAGGTTTGTCAGCACCATACCCGTGCTCGTGGGTTTCACCGAAGTGGTAAACGTCTGAGACCTGCATCACTTCGGGCTGTCCTCCCACATTAAGCTGACACGCCGTGATGTAACTGTTATACTGTTAAAAGCGGCGTTAAACCCAATACACACACACAGACACACACACACACACAGACAGACAGACACACACACAGACACACACAGACACACAGACACACAGACACACAGACACACACACACACACACACACACACACACACACACACACACACACACACACACAGAGCCAATACTGTAGACATCTCTCACGAGAGAGTTGTGAACATTCTGAGGAAAGAACAGAGCATGACAAAGGTTTCAGCATGCATTGTTTTTTTCTTCTAAACTTAAGGTGTTGTTCCACCAAGACAATGCATTTGCGCACAAGTATGTTGTCGCCATGGCTGCAAATCATGCCTGTGGCTTTCGACGCATTGAGTGGAGTGAGTGAGTATGGTTTTACGCCGTTTTTGATATTCCACCAATATCACGGCGTTGACACCAGAAATGGGCTTCACACATTGTACCCATGTCGGGAATCGCACCCGGGTCCTCGGCGTGACGAGCGAACGCTTTAACCACTAGGGTACCCATCGTATATTTACCAGATTTGACTCCATCATATTTGGGATAAGACCTGTCTGAGAAGCATTGTGCACATCTTGATGAAATCATTTTTAGGATGTCTGTTTACACCACCAGGAGGAACCCTTCTACACTAGTGGGATCCGGATACTCCAGCATCGATGGCAGAAGTGTGTGGCCACGGAGGGGATTATGTTGAGAAATAATTAGCAACAATCTCCCTCAACACAGTCCATCATATACTGAACAACATAAGTTAGGGATCATGAATATTTGTTTTATGAAATTGTCTTCTCAGTCTTCACCATCAAAAAATGTCCCCCAAAATATTCTAACGGGATCGGGTTGTTAGGCTCGCTGACTTGGTTGATGCATGTCATCGATGGATCGATGCTCGCGATATTAATCTCTAGATTGTCTGGTCCACATTCGATTATTTACAGAGGTCATCATATCCCAATAGCGTGGATAGATGCTCATAATGTCAATCACTGGATTATCTGCTCCAGACTCGATTATTTACAGACCGCCGTCACATAGCTGGAATACTGCTGACTAAACAACAAACAATCAAAAGATTCATGGTGTGATTCGGTGTCTTCTAATGTTATTTAATATGTGCTCCCACTTGTACGTTTTGGTTATATATACGACTCCTTGAGACCAATGTGTCTCATAGCAAGATCAAGACGGGCGAAACAAGGAAACAATCCTGACTAGTCCAGAGTCTGGACTGTTATTTCTGCATAAATATCTTGTTCAGATCCTCTCCACAATAACGTTCCATATAAATCAAAGCCAAACAAAAAAAGAACACCATGTTCGTTTAATCCTGAACAGATCAAAATAGTACAACAAATATTATTTTATCCACAGCAAGCATTGTCAAGTGTCTGTTATTCCAAATAATACGTGAACCATTTCGTATGCTAGTTCAAATCAAATATACCTCGACTCACAAACAACTTACCAAATGCCCTTTAAAACCGACATTCAGAACTAAGCTGACAAACCACATGAGTGAGTCGGAGAACCTCCATGGTTTCCGTATCTCCTAATAAGGAAGATCCCTCTGTCACCCAAACAGCCTTGAATCAGCTAATAGAGTTAACCGTAACCGTTGAGTGAGGACTGAAGGCTAATGCCGTCTCAATCAAGCATCCCCCATGTGGTTTCCTCCGACAATCTCACCCCTCATCCTCCTGACACTGAGGAGACAGTTCTCCTGGGCTATATTGGTCACCTTGCCATTGTTTTGATTTCAGCTCAGTCTTGAAGCACCGAATATTGAGAATAATCGAAAAACAGTTCACAGCTGTCCCTGCTTATATCCATCCCTTTACATTTCGTTATCAGCAGGCTACGCTGAACGTGATTTGACCAGATTATTTCTCTCTATATTTAACCCAAATCTCCTTTGTCTTCTTTGTGTGTGTGTGTGTGTGTGTGTGTGTGTGTGTGTGTGTGTGACATACAATATCACATAACGTCGTTGAATTATTGATAATCAATCAAAGTACAATGTATCTACGTGATTTGACCAGATTATTTCTCTCTATATTTAACCCAAATCTCCTTTGTCTTCTGTGTGTGTGTGTGTGTGTGTGTGTGTGTGTGTGTGTGTGTGTGTGTGTGTGTGAAACATACAATATCACATAACGCCGTTGAATTATTGATAATCAATCAAAGTACAATGTATCTACGTGATTTGACCAGATTATTTCTCTCTATATTTAACCCAAATCTCCTTAGTCTACTTTGTGTGTGTGTGTGTACAATGTATCTACCACTAAAACTGTTTGTTTCAATGCGTTTCATTAATATATGATCTCACTTGAATATATTTAATATCAAAAGATATTATTAATGCAATATCATTCTGAAATATTAATAATGATAAAGTTTTTGATTTGACAAATAATGTTTTAGACGATATAAGTGCCAAAAGGCAGCACTGCGCAAAACAATATCAACGTTTAACGATCTGACTATATCTTTTCACATGAACGAAATCGTTATGCTGGCTAACTTTTGCATTGCATTTGCGGATAGTCACCAAATAAAACATTATATATACAGATCAAGCGTTGTACTTGATAAGAAAATGTGACGTTAAATTTTAACTCACTCACTTGTTAAGAAACGCCGCCAGTGTCTAGAAGAGGCGAAATGTTCCATTATAGCGCCGCAATGAAAAATTGACGTCACCTTGTAGCGTTGTTAATTTAAAAGTATATCTGCAACTGCATATATACACAGTAAGATTTGTTAATCTTTATTCAAAACCGTTGAATTATGTGATGCATAGGAAGGAAGGCCTATATATAAATTTGTCACTAAAACAGTGTCCTGCTATATGTTCCATACACTATTATAACTCTATCATTAAATCAGTCTTAAAGTACATGTTTGTCTATTCAATCAGGGAGCACGGGTGGCACAGTTGTCTAAGGCGCCGCGATTCGCTGTGCAGAGTTGCGTCCCTTGGGTACGCCAGAAACCTATGATTGTGGGTTCGAATCCCGGTTCGCCCCGATTATGTTTCTAGGTTTGTCAGCACCATACCCGTGCCCGTGGGTTTCACTGAAGTGGTAAACGTCTGAGTCCTGCACCACTTCGGGCTTCCCTCCCACATTAAGCTGACACACCGTGATGTAACTGGAATACTGTTAAAAGCGGCGTTAATTCCAACTCACTCACTCACTATTCAGTCAGTTCTTTCATCCATGGTGTAATGTAAGTCGTCGACCCATTGCAGACCCTGGTTCGAATCCCCACATAGGTACAATGTGTGAAGCTTATTTCTGGTGTCCCCCGTCGTGATATTGCTGGAATATTGCTAAAAGCGGCCCAAACTCACTCACTATGAGAAGTAAGACGTTTTTTACGTAAAAAATAATGTCCGTCGACAAGTCCTGTATAACATTTACATATCAAATTTATGTATTGAGGATAATGTATAGCCCTTTCCCAAAATATATTTGTTCTCATTTCACAATAATACTCACATACACATAAAAGATGGTATTCATTTTCAACACACTTTTTGTCCCAAAATATACAAATCCGTTGTTCTGTTGGCTCCTTACAATAACGCCTCGTTTCAATTCTGCGTTTGTATTACCCACATCTAAATCGAGATAGTGAAATTCTAAACTTGGTAATTGTTATCCAACTTATATATAATTATTAATAGACAGCGTTGACATTACAATCCTAGCATCATCGCAGGTGCGCCATACCACGTCTTCACATCGCATTACGTCACCACCCCATGAGAACGTCTTTTGTGAATCGCGTTTTCTGTTGACGTCATTAAACAACGTCAAGCGACACAGAGCACCACGTTAAGCTGCACGTATTCTGTTACATATCCGCATTACGTCAATTAGTGAACGTGGCTGTCAGTGTAATTGTGTTTCTGACGTAATTATGGTGATTTTGACGATTCGTTGTGTGGTATATCTTTGTTCGCATACATAACTCAAATGTTTTAACAATAGAGCATTACAAAAGCTTCTTTGTGGACCCTAATATCTGTTTATTAGTGTTTCTTTGATATATCCGAAAGTATTCCATGATGAATTATTGAACAACCAATTGTTCGTTTCCTTCCAAAATGATTATGACCATCATAAAAAACGTTTAACATTTGTAATAAGATGAGCGGGGAAGGTTAGAACTCCCCTGTGGTCGTGATCGCCTCTTTCCCATCCATTCCTTGGCCAGTCAAGTAGCTTGGAGGGCAGATTGCAAGATGAAAGCTTCAGTGATTATCATCAACTGGGATGCTTTCACTCCATTCCATGCACATAAATTCGGTCAGAGATAAACACATCAATGTACGCGGGTAATCAACAGAACACGAAGCTTCGAGGGTCTGTTCCTTAATGGAAAGGTGTATATTGATACCACACGAATGTCACGCTTTGATGTACCACACCAACAGTAATCAGCTATATGCCGCTACACAGGGGATACGCTGAGCCACAGCCACCGTACACCTTCAAAACAAGAGATTGTGGAGTTACCGATAACCGCTCGCTTAAGTCTAATTGTTTAATAGTGAGTGAGTGAGTATGATTTTACGTCGCTTTAAGCAATATTCCACCAATATCACGGCGGGGGGACACCAGAAATGGGCTTCACACATTGTACCCATGTCGGGAATAGAACTCAGGTCTTCGGCGTGACGAGAGAACGCTTTAACCACTAGGCTACCCGACCGCCCCTCTAATTGTTTAATAATATGTGCGGGTGACAGAACGGTGTTTTCGTGTAACAGTAAATCTGGTCACTGTTTTAATATGGTGTTAATTATGAACGAGTGAGTAGGGTTTTACGCCGCTTTTAGCAATATTCCAGCAATATCACGGCGGAAGACACCAGAAATGGGGTTCACAAATTGTACCCATGTCGGGAATCGAACCCGGGTCTTCGGCGTGACGAGCGAACGCTTTAACCACTAGGCTACCCGACCGCCCCTGTTAAGTATGACTTGTTGGTACTATATAGTATTGCTGTAGCTACAACTGCAATAGCTGTGCCACTTTGATATATCGTATTGTGATGGTAATGAGAAGTTGGCTTCTCACGACAATCTTGGGTGCGTGAACATTGCGAAAACAGTTTGCAAACCAGTTTAAGTTTGACAAACTGTTGACCAGACATAGAATCGGTTTCTATTCTTACCAAATATTATAGTGTTGTCAAACATGATTTTGACGTGTGAATGGTTGTCAAACATATTTTTGTCGCTTACAACCAATCAGATACTTTCTGGATATCGCATGTTACAATGACGGCCAAAGGAAACTTTACCACTTTAAAAACACAAGTTGAAACTAAATCAATGCAAAACACATCGTCCAAACACAGAAAATGATACACGTCCACGGCTCGTTTTTTGTGTGTAGAAATTGCGAAAAAGTGACACACACGCGCCGCTAGGACAGCCGAAACACAGACACTCACACTGACATAAAAACGCCACAGAAATGCAAAGTTTGGGAAGAGGTGGAACTCCGACGGTGCCAAATTATGGTGAATACGGAGGATGTTCAAATTAAAGTAGCCGCTTTCTACTTATATCAGAAAATATAGTAGCCGCTTTCTACTTATATCAGAAAATACAGTAGCCGCTTTCTACTTATATCAGAAAATATAGTAGCCGCTTTCTGCTTTAATCAGAAAATATAGTAGCCGCTTTCTACTTATATCAGAAAATATAGTAGCCGCGATCTACTTATATCAGAAAAAATAGTGCCCGCTTTCTTCTTATATCAGAAAATATAGAAGCCGCTTTCTACTTATATCAGAAAATATAGTAGCCGCTTTCTACTTATATCAGACAATGTAGTAGCCACGTCCTCATATATCAGACCATGTAGTAGCCGCGGTCTACTTATATCAGACCATGTAGTAGCCGTGGTCTACTTTTATCAGACAACATAGTCGACGCGGTCTACTTATATCAGACCATGTAGTAGCCACGTCCTCTTATATCAGACCATGTAGTAGCCGCGGTCTACTTTTATCAGACAACGTAGTCGCCGCGGTCTACTTATATCAGACCATGTAGTAGCCACGTCCTCTTATATCAGACCATGTAGTAGCCGTGGTCTACTTATATCAGACAATGTAGTAGCCACGTCCTCTTATATCAGACCATGTAGTAGCCGTGGTCTACTTATATCAGACCATGTAGTAGCCGAGGTCTACTTATATCAGACAATGTAGTAGCCACGTCCTCATATATCAGACCATGTAGTAGCCGCGGTCTACTTATATCAGACCATGTAGTAGCCGCGGTCTACTTATATCAGACCATGTAGTAGCCGTGGTCTACTTTTATCAGACAACATAGTCGCCGCGGTCTACTTATATCAGACCATGTAGTAGCCACGTCCTCTTATATCAGACCATGTAGTAGCCGCGGTCTACTTTTATCAGACAACGTAGTCGCCGCGGTCTACTTATATCAGACCATGTAGTAGCCACGTCCTCTTATATCAGACCATTTAGTAGCCGTGGTCTACTTATATCAGACCATGTAGTAGCCGCGGTCTACCTATATCAGACCATGTAGTAGCCGCGGTCTACTTTTATCAGACAATGTAGTAGCCGCGGTCTACTTATATTAGACAGTGTAGAAGCCACGTCCTCTTATATCAGACCATGTAGTAGCGGCTTTCTACTACAGCGTCTGATATATATTAGGACGGCAACTACAGCGTCTGAGATAAATATAACGCGGCTACAACAGTGTCTGATATAATAGGACCGCAACTACAGCGTCTGATATTAGTAGAACGTAGCTACTACATTGTCTGATATAAGAGGACATGGCTACTACAGTGGCTGGTTTAAATAGAACGCACCTACTACAGCGTCTGATTGAGAAAAGACCAGGAATACTACATCGCCGGATTATTTTAATGCTAGATATAAATAGACTCACTACTACAGTTGCAGAAATAAGTAGAGCCGGGCTATGTAAGAGTATTTTGAAACAAATCTAAATATCATGAAACTTACATTTCTGAAAAGTACATGTCCTAATGATGATTGAAATGTAACATTTATTTCAAAATGACTTAGATAGATAAGTGAGCCTCAGCTTACTCGGCTGATGCCAAAACATGGAGCATCTGTCAATGTCTAACTCCGAAATAGAGTTGACGCAAAGGGGCAATATTTATTCATACGCTGATTCGGCAACTATGCGACTGGCAGCGCGGATGATATACTTTTTTAGCCTGATGAAATTCCGGAAACGTCCATATCAATTTAATGTCAGTACGTTTTCATGAATGTTAAGAACGATGTTGGAATCATTGGCACCGGACATACTGAAAGAACCAGAAACGACAACCATCAAAGTAATTTATAATTTACTGACAGATTCACATTTTCCGTGAATATTAAGCAACGAATATCAAGCGAATGCGCGTTAATTTGTTTGAAAAGTACTTTTGGATCGGCAGCAAAAACTTTCTAAAACATATTCTTCCATTGCACGTAACTTGACCGCCATTACAGACAGGTGCCTTTCCGCTGTTACAACGACTGAACGCTTTATGTTATTCTAAACAGCTTTAGACCCGTGAAGATCCGTGTGAGAACAGGTCATCAGCAACCCATGCTTGTCGTAAGAGGCGACTAACGGGATCGGGTGGTCAGGTTCGCTGACTTGGTTGACATGTCATCGTATCCCAATTGCGTGGATCGATGCTCATGATGTCAATCACTGCATCGTTTGATTTGAGGTCGTGCAATTGTCAACCTCAGCTGCGGCGGTGCATGAAGGTATGATGTGAAATTAGATATTAAATATTTTCATAATTTTGCATAATGCTTAAAGCTCCAAATAATATGTATATAATTTGTGTTAGATCGGGTTACCTACAACGATGTTCATATTTATAGCAATTAGATAAACCTTTGACGAGAAAAAACAAATCAGGTAATATATATATCCTCGTACGGGGCAATATATTTCCTATTATTCCCGTCAGCATGTATTAACAATGTGCAAGCGATTTATAAATACTAGTTTAGGACCCAACGAAATTATGAAGAGCCATGTACCATGCATTGTAAATGTCAGCTCGCGATGGAGCTTGGTGCACGTGCAACAGCGGCAGAGAACGCACTCCTCGTGCATCACGCATGGGCGACTCATGCAGTAAAGATACAGTCAACAAAGAGGTCTGGTGAATTTTAAAAATATTTTTCACATCAGAATATTTTGTCAAAGTTTAGGGATGAGTTTTAAGTAGGGTGTATCCTCGTACTTACTTACTTACTTTGGAGATTTAACGTGCGCTTTCCGACTGATGCGTATTTCGCACACGGTATCCTCGTAACTCGCCATTCCTTAAAAATAATGTACCTCGGCCCCCGCGGGGCCTCTGCTCCATTATTTTTAAGCAATGGAGAGTTACGAGGATATTCCCCTCTACATAATTGGGGGCACGGGTAGCCCAGTCGTCTAAGGCGCCGCGAAACGCTGTGCAGAGTTGCGTCCCTTGGGCACGCCAGAAACCTATAATTGTGGGTTCAAATCCCGGTTCGACCTGATTATGTTTCAAGGTTTGTCAGCACCATACCATTGCTCATGGGTTTTACCGAAGTGGTAAACGTCTGAGACCTGCATCACTTCGGGCTTTCCTCCCACATAAAGCTGACACGCCGCGATATAACTGGAATACTGTTAAAAGCGGCGTCAAACCTAACTCACTCACTCTCGAAAGTGCCGGGCAAAAGAAAGTATACCTTGTATACACTTGAAAACTAAATTGAACATAACACACGTTAATATGAAAACGTTACAAGGCGGAAAACAGTCGCTGAAACATTTCAACCTTAAGGTCCAAAACACAACTATGATACCCGTATCAAACCTCACTATCGAATAACCATTTCTTGGTTGTTTTATCAAACATGGCTGTATACTTTCTTTTAACCGACAGCTTTATTCTTTTCAAATGGTGGTATACCCAACTCAGTGCGTCAAATTGTGTAAATTGACCTGAAAAGTTTCACTGTCACAGTTACGTCGATACAGCTACTGAAAGCGTCAAAATCTGGATGTGTTAACCAATGTCTGCTCTTTCAAATCAAAACACTCCTTCAAGGAGATAAGGAGACGTGTTGGAAGCCCCGGTACCTGGGAGAAGAAGAGAGCGCGTGTACTCAAAACATGGCAGTGTCGCAGCCAGGCCTATCAGCCCTTCAGACATAATTTAAAACGCAATTGGTGGGCCTCATTGAGGGAATTGAGTAAACAGCCCGCGCCAGCGTTGTGCCAGCGTGATAGAAGAGTAAATATTATTGTTTGGTATAGTGGATCACCGTGTTAGTGGTCAATGTGTCTACGTCCAGATCGGGGAAACCTCACTGGGATCTATGTTAACCCTGTCCCCGTGGCATTCTGGAGCACAGGACCCAGAAGTCAAGCTTGTCTCCACGGGGAATTCCGTTGAAAATCTCACTTGTAGTTCATGTATGTCTCCTCGCATCTTCCCGGGGCAAGTGCGTAACCGACTATAAGTCCAGTCTCCACGTTTGCAGAGCTAGGCTGGAATCAGATACCATTTCTCATATCATTTGCATTTGCTTCAAACAAAATGGCAGCGCCCAGTCGAGACGGTCTGATTGAGTGAGTAAGTGAGTATGGTTTTACTCCACTTTTAGCAATATTCCAGCAATATCACGGCGGGGGACACCAGAAATGGGCTTCACACATTGTACCCATGTCGGGAATCGAACACGGGTCTTCGGCGTGACGAGCGAACGATTGAACCACTGGATTATCCGACCGACCTAAGACGATCTGAGCTATAATCAAGATTATCATGCTTTGCAAATCTTGCAGTCAGCCGATATCTGCACGTTGAAATCCATGTTGTTTACGTGTCTAGTCTGTCCATGTCTAGTTCGTTACGCTCTTTTGATTGGACTATGGATTCTTTACTTCAGCCAAAATGTAACTCGGGAATTCCAGTCCAGTTCGTCAAGGGTGGAAAGTGGACTTTTAAAATCAGTTAACTCCCTTGCCTCGGGAAGATGGTCTCCTCGTGGGATTCAAGGAATAATTCCCAATTTGCCCATGCTTGGCTCCCCGTGAGATTGCGGGGAATAGTTTCCTATTAGTTCATGCTTTCTGGATTCTAGGGCTGTAGAGAATAGGTTCAGGTGGAGGTGCTTGTCTCCCCGGGGAATTCCTGGGCACAGTATGACCCATGGGACAGGAACCCATGCTCGCCGCAAGGCAAAATGCACCCCAGTAGCCCCTGCTTGTCTCCCCATTGGGTGTGCGGGTCAGAATACACCACCAAAAGTCCACGCTTGTCTCCTCACTGGGTTTGCGGGTCAGAATACACCACCAAAAGCCCATGCTTGTCTCCTCATTGGGTGTGCGGGTCAGAATACACCAACAAAAGTCCACGCTTGTCTCCTAACTGGGTGTGCGGGTCAGAATACACAAACAAAAGCCCATGCTTGTCTCCTCATTGGGTGTGCGGGTCAGAATACACCAACTAAAGTCCACGCTTGTCTCCTCACTGGGTGTGCGGGTCAGAATACACCAACAAAAGCCAATGCTTGTCTCCTCATTGGGTGTGCGGGTCAGAATACACCATCAAAAGCCCATGCTTGTCTCCCCATTGGGTGTGCGGGTCAGAATACACCACCAAAAGCCCATGCTTGTCTCCCCATTGGGTGTGCGGGTCAGAATACACCAACAAAAACATATGCTTGTCTCCCCATTGGGTGTGCGGGTCAGAATACACCAACAAGAACATATGCTTGTCTCCTTATTGGGTGTGCGGGTCAGAATACACCAACAAAAGCCAATGCTTGTCTCCCCATTGGGTGTGCGGGTCAGAATACACCAACAAAAACATATGCTTGTCTCCTCATTGGGTGTGCGGGTCAGAATACACCAACAAAAACATATTCTTGTCTCCCCATTGGGTGTGCGGGTCAGAATACACCAACAAAAACATATGCTTGTCTCCCCATTGGGTGTGCGGGTCAGAATACACCAACAAAAACATATGCTTGTCTCCTCATTGGGTGTGCGGGTCAGAATACACCAACAAAAACATATGCTTGTCTCCCCATTGGGTTAGCGGATCAAAATACACCAACAAAAACATATGCTTGTCTCCCCATTGGGTGTGCGGGTCAGAATACACCACCAAAAGCCAATGCTTGACTCCTCAATGGTTGTGCGAGTCAGACTACACCACCAAAAGCCAATGCTTGACTCCTCATTGGGTGTGCGGGTCAGAATACACCAACAAAAACATATGCTTGTCTCCCCATTGGGTGTGCGGGTCAGAGTACACCAACAAAAACATATGCTTGTCTCCCCATTGGGTGTGCGGGTCAGAATACACCAACAAAAGCCAATGCTTGTCTCCTCATTGGGTGTGCGAGTCAGACTACACCACCAAATGCCCATGGTTGTCTCCCCATTGGGTGTGCGGGTCAGAATACACCAACAAAAACATATGCTTGTCTCCCCATTGGGTGTGCGGGTCAGAATACACCACCAAATGCCCATGCTTGTCTCCCCATTGGGTGTGCGGGTCAGAATACACCAACAAAAACATATGCTTGTCTCCCCATTGGGTGTGCGGGTCAGAATACACCAGCAAATGCCCATGCTTGTCTCCCCATTGGGTGTGCGGGTCAGAATACACCACCAAAAGCCAATGCTTGTCTCCTCATTGGGTGTGCGAGTCAGACTACACCACCAAATGCCCATGGTTGTCTCCCCATTGGGTGTGCGGGTCAGAATACACCAACAAAAACATATGCTTGTCTCCCCATTGGGTGTGCGGGTCAGAATACACCACCAAATGCCCATGCTTGTCTCCCCATTGGGTGTGCGGGTCAGAATACACCAACAAAAACATATGCTTGTCTCCCCATTGGGTGTGCGGGTCAGAATACACCACCAAATGCCCATGCTTGTCTCCCCATTGGGTGTGCGGGTCAGAATACACCACCAAAAGCCAATGCTTGTCTCCCCATTGGGTGTGCGGGTCAGAATATACCACAAATAGATTATTCCCCAGAATCCCATCTAGACCCAAATGTCTAAATATGGTTGTCGTGAAGGCCGATTAGTTAGGATCGGATGGTTATATATACTAACGGAAAAAAACAACTGTGCTTCATATGATGTAGTATTGAAGTATTGAAAACAACAACATTATATTTGGTCATTCGTTTGATCAATGTTTTATCAAAACAAATTCATTGACAAACTTCATACCTGGTAACAGGAGACAGAGACCCTTACAAAGGGGGTGATGTAACAACTCAAATAACAATATCAATGGGGGCATGGGTGGCCCAGTCGTCTAAGGCGCCGCGATTCGCTGTGCAGAGTTGCGTCCCTTGGGCACGCCAGAAACCTATGATTGTGGGTTCGAATCCCGGTTCGCCCCGATTCTGTTTCTAGGTTTGTCAGCACCATACCCGTGCTCGTGGGTTTCACCGAAGTGGTAAACGTCTGAGACCTACATCACTTCGGACTTTCTTCCCACTTTAAGCTGACACGCCGCGATATAACTGGAATACTGTTAAAAGCGGCGTTAAACCCAACTCACTCACTCACTATGCCCACCACTTGCGTTGACACGAGAGAGGCAGTTGCCTATCATTGAGGAAAACAGATGACTGAAAACAGCCTGGGGGATGTTGTTCCAAATGTCATCCAAAGATTTCCTAACTGAGCTAGCGTTACCGGCTGGTTCTGGTCCTCTCATAGGCGTTGTTCCATCTCATCCCAGAAATGTTCTATGGGCGAGAAGGCTGGTGAAACAGCCGGCCATGGCAGTACCGCAATATTATGCTGCCTCAAAAAGTCTGTTACGATACCTGCAACGCGAGGGTTGGTATTGCATCGTGATGTTACGTCCCTGCATTTGCACAAGGGTTAACACCATCTCGGACGATTCCGTCTCGGTAGCACACGCCGTGCAAATTGTAATTAAAAACGATGAGTTGTGATACCATCCAATACCACCAAAGTTGAAAACGTTGAGTAACCCAAGCGTCGCAAAAAACGTTTCTCTGGACGCCTGTAAATCCCTGCACGACCATCAGAGCTGTCCAGATAAAACGAGTACACTGTCCCAGTCTTATCTTCTCCGATGATGTCAACACCAAGCAAGACGTCTCTGACGCTGACGTGGAAGCAGCATTGGGCATCGCTGGACGTTGGGACGGATGTTGTGCTTACTTCAAACGGTTACGTACGGCTCTGCCACTAATTAGTCTCAACCCAGTTATTGTCATAGCTGTTAACGTGGCAGTTTGGTATTGATCCGGAAGATGCACCAACCGAATATAGTTGCCAGTGGCAAGTCATGTGTTGCCCTGCTGTAGATAACATCTCCAAAGAAATGTTATTGTTGCCTCTATGAATATTTAACTTATGCCTGTTTGCAACATACTTAGGGCGAGTAGACGTTGATTTTCAGCAAGCCGAGGCATTGTGTAAGAGTTATTTACAAATGTTTAAACAAAAGTTTAGTGGTGGTCACATTATAAAACCACGTGTGTGAGTACCATGCTCCCGACAAACACTCAAACACGATGATCCGATTTGTGCGCCGTGCAATAACATGCATGTGCAAATTGTGAATTCCAACCTTTGAGTAGAGGAGATGTTTTCATGAATATGTATTGAAATATACAAACAAATAAAGCGACAAATAGTTATGATACCAGATGTTCACGAAAAAGTAACCGTATCCTGCCCACCGCTGGTACACCCTACAAACACATGCAAGGGCAAGTCAAATGCTTTACTAATGCCTTGAATGCCGTAACCCTGATCACACAACTTTTAAACAACAGCCGTAAGAGTGTTCACACAGCTGTATATCATCGAGCACAGCCTGCTTCGTTGTTTATGCCATCAAATCAAGTTTACATAGACAAGATTACGTCATGTAATCAGATGGACCGTTTACCTAAATAAAGCGAGACATGTACATAAACAAGTTTGATAATCTATCAGAGTTAGTGAGTACGGTTCTAGCAATATTACAGCAGTATCATGGCAGGGACACAAGAAATGGGCTTCACGCATTGTACCCACGTTGGGAATCGAACCCTTGCCTGTATCTATGGACTCTCAGCTTGAATTAAATCGCAACCCGTATTAGTTACGGCAAAAACACTGAAATCCGAATTCCTTCTGTGAGGAACTCATCCCCTGCCAAGCGCTTACTGTTGGGAACATCAGAACAGTATCGGGACAGTAGTACGTTAATCTGGGTGTTTGTTCGTTTCGGACGCTAATCACAGGTACGGGTTCCGTTTAATAAAGAACCATTGGACCAAGCCACCGAGCCTGACCACCCCACCCAGTGTAGTCGCCTCTTCCGACCAGCATCGTGACGTTACCTTTGTTGCTGGCGATCTAAAGCCTCATTTTTATAGCGTGTCGTTGCTCACGAATCAGATATTTTTAAGGTTATACAACTAGTTTTAAGTCAATCTGTGATAGATTCCTCGTTATTCTATGGTCGATCCTGATTTTAAAAAAAAAATATTGTTCAAGTCACATTATGGCTGAAATATTACCGACGTGACTGAAAATGTCACTCACTCACTCACTCCGAAACATACATCGTTCTCAATGTGGCACAGCTTTAATGGACTGGCATGATGGCAGAATAGTTCAGCATAGAATATGTCTTCAGCAACCCATGCTTGCCTTAAAAGGCGACTATGCTTGTTGTAAGAGACGACTAACGGGATCGGGTGGTCAGACTCGCTGACTAAGTTGATGCATGTCATCCTATCCCAATTGTGTGGATCGATGCTCAAGATGTCAATGACTGGATTGTCTGGTCCAGACTCGATTATTTACAGACCGCCGTCATATAGCTGGAATATTGCTGAGTGCGGCGTTAAACAACACATACACTCACTCACACCCAATACGAATATATTGTAGGAGCCTATTTCACGTCTCCTCTACTGCGATTTGGCTTAAATATTGCAAAAAGCGGTCTTATACAAATGAAGCTCATATTTGGTCATTGAATTTGTTTTTTGATAATTTGTATATGAATTCTAAAGATATCATTACAATATTAAACATGATAGCATACAAATTAAGTGATGGCGATGGACATTATCTATTATATTTCTTATGTCCTTCTGAATATCCATTTTAGGTCAAGTATGGCTCGTTAATCTCATTAATTATTTTTCGAAATCGTTGAGGTCGGTGGTCGGATTTTTTTTATAACTTAAAGTAAGTTAGAAGTATTTTCAGTGGAGGTGAAATAAAAAAGACATGTTTTGTCGGAATGACAAGTCAAACGTGTTACTTCACTTCTATAATGAGTTTCTGTCAATTGGTTTTTTTATCTTTTAAACTAGAAACCACACTATGCACATAGTTTAATCTTAATTCAACACAGTGACATTTTAGGTCGGCCGATCTTTGAACCAAGTAATTATATTAAAATGCTTATGTAAATCATTATAATACCGAATAAGAAATACATCTTACTGTGAGATACGTGCGTTTTATGTCAGTTATCTAAATAAAATATATGTAAATAAAACAATATACAGTAAACTACGGTTATAACGAACTCAAAGGGACCACTAATTTTAGTTCGTTGTAGCCGTGGTTCGTTATATGCATATATAAAGCATAACTACAGCAAATAGTCGGGACAAAAAAGTAAGTTCGTTATATCCGTCAGTTCGTTATAAGCGTGTTCGTTATAACCGTAGTTTACTGTATATTAAAATATAAAATTTACTTCTACTGATATTAACAAATGATCAAATATCCCGCCATGCATTTACAAGAGGCTTGATACATTTTCAATGATTTAGAGATGAAGGGTTAAGTTTATACAAGAGAAATTGGTTTCAAGGTGGCGATGGCGATTGAGGCAACTGATACTATACCCCCATATTGATCACACCTTGTGGGGAAGCAAATTAAGAAACCTTTTGAAGAAATTGGTCAATGTTGCTCTACCCGCTGCTTGATGAGCTCCCCTTACATTCAAACAGGTTTCAAAAATCGAAGTTACTGTGAGAGTCATTTCAGTTGGAGTGGTGACGCACGCTGCCCTCCATTAAACACACATGTCTGAGAGGATGTCGCACCCCCTAGCCCGAACCGCGGGACTGTACATTGAAACCTAGGATATTGCTCATAGTGGAAGCAGTAATGGTGTACCGAAAGTAGTAGTAGTAGTAATAGAAGTAGTGGCAGTAGTTGTTGTAGTGGTAGTGGTAGTGGTAGTAGTAGTAGTAGTGGTAGTGGTAGTGGTAGTGGTAGTAGTGGTAGTAGTAGTAGTTGTAGTAGTAGTAGTAGTGGAAGTAGTGGTAGTAGTAGTAGTAGTAGTATTAGTAGTGGTATTAGTAGTGGTAGTGGTAGTAGTGGAAGTAGTGGTAGTAGTAGTAGTAGTAGTAGTAGTAGTAGTAGTAGAAATAGTGGAAGTAGTGGTGGTAGTAGTAGTAGTAGTGGTAGTGGTAGTAGTGGTAGTAGTAGTAGTGGTAGTAGTGGTAGTAGTGGTAGTGGTAATAGCGGTGGTAGTGGTAGTAGTGGTAGTGGTAGTGGTAGTAGTAGCTGTAGTAATAGTAGTAGTTGTTGTAGTAGTAGTAGTAGTAGTAGAAGTAGTGGTAGTAGAAGCAGCAGTAGTAGCAGTTGTAGTGATAGTTATTCCAGATATGTGACGGCGGTCAGTGAATAACCGCGTCAATCCAGTGATTGACATCATGAACATCGATCTGCGCAATTGGGATACGATGACATGCATCAGGCATGCCCGGCAGGCATGGGAGTAGCAGTAGTAGTAGTAGTAGTAGTAGTAGAAGTAGAAGTAGTAGCAGAAGTAGAAGTAGTAGTAGTAGTAGTAGTAGTAGTAGTAGTAGTAGTAGTAGTAGTAGTAGTAATAGTAGTAGTAGTATCGATCATGATACAGCGATAGTTTTACAAACTGAATGTAACTTTAATAACCTGCGATTCAAATGAAATCTCTACTTCAATATTTCATGAAATTATCTGGAGACAATTACGATTGGGTGAGTTTGCTGTTTGATTAAATAAACTCCAGTAGCAGATGACAATGCACATAGTAAGAAAATCTGATGTATTGAATTTCAGCTAATTCCACAAATTAAAAGTATTTTTCCAAATTTGCCGTGTTTTTGGATTGCGTGGAACAGTTCGTCTGTATTGAATCTGTATTAATTCATAACCATTTTGAAAGGTGGTATATTCGTTTGAAAAATAACATTATATCCACATTTGGACTCAAATCCTCTAAGGATCTATAGGTGCCTGATTATTCGTGCTATATTTACGTGTGGGCGTGTGGGGGTGAAAACAGATATCTTAAGCCTCCTCGGTGAAATCCATGATGTTGCCGTACTCGTAGCCAATGCCTGATTGTCTGTAAGGCTGCTGCTGGCCGATGATTCTAATTACCACGAGAGTATTATGTTGAAAAGTGCATTCAGGAGTATATAGTTACATTACATTAATCATCGCTGACCAGTGTTATGTTTTGTATGTTGTCTGTGGTGTTTTAAATTGTGATGTGGAGAGGCTGTGAAATGAGATGTCATAACTTTTTTCAAAACTACCGCTTAATTGCTAATACTATTAAGTTTGTTTGTTTGTTTGTTTGTTTGTTTGTTTGTTTGTTGTTCAATGCCGCACTCAGCTATATTCAGTTGAATGAACAAATCACCTGCAAAAGCAAAAGTTTCTATTGGCCTAGAATGAAGGATGGATGTAAGTATGATTCATGAAAGTTGGTACCTTCAAGATACCAGTTATCGTTCTTGTCCATACTTTCTTTGTTTGTTGTTTAACGCTGCACTCAGCAATATTCATCTATATGACGGCGGTAAATAATCGAGTCTTAACAAGACAATCCAGTGATTGACATCATGAGCACCCATCCATTTGGAATACGATGACATGCATCAACGAAGTCAGCGAGCCTGACCACCCGATCCGGTTAGTCGCTTCTTACGACAAGCATGGGTTGCTGAAGACCTATTCTAATCCGGATCTTCACGGGTCATAATACTATTAGACCGCCCCCGTGGTCTTGTGGTAGAGCGTCCGCCCGGAGAGCGGAAGGTCCGGGGTCCGGGGTTCGATCCCCGGCCGCGTCATACAAAAAGACGTTAAAAGATTGTACTTGTTGTTACCCTGTCTGGCGCTCGGCATTAAGGGGCTAAAACAAGGACTGGTCGGCTCGATGTCAGTATACTGTGTCTGAGTGGGGTATTCATGTTAAACTGCGGCATGGTAGCTCAGTGAGCTAGCACTATAAATCGGCATCAGTCCGGACTAGTACAAGCAGCCACACACATGCACGTGCATGCACGTCGCTATATAACTGCAATAATCTTGGACGCGACGTTAAACCCAATTTCACCTCACCATAATACTATTAAGATTATATTTTGAAATGTTTAAGTGTGCATTTATCCTTGTTAATTATTATTTTTATTGTGGTACTCCTTGTTATTCATTATAAACATCCAGTGGCACATTGACAACCACTTTGGCTGACCAGCTGTTTCAGGCAGAATATTTTCAGATTTACCACGGCCAACGGATGTTGACGTTATAACATGTTCGCAGGAACAGCCAGTGTTCTAGACAAATTTTGTTGAAGTAACCAACTGCAGGAAACATCCCAAGTACTCCACAATTATCTTTTTGTAACACATTCCAAATACGCCGCAGTTATCTCCTGGTAACGCATTCCAAATTAGTCGTCAACTATCCGATTGTAAAACATTCCAAATGCGTCAAAGTTACCTCTTTGTAACGCATTCCAAGTACGTCACAATTATCTCTTTGTAAGACGGAGTCGTACCATTACGCGCAGAACGTACCTGTGAAGACCCGGGTTAGAAAAGGTCTTCAGCAACCCATGCTTGTCTTAAGAGGCGACTATGCTTGGCGTAAGAGGCGACTAACGGGATCGGGTGGCCAGGCTCGCTGACTTGGTTGATGCATGTCATCGTACCCCAATTGCGTAGATCGATGCTCATGGTGTCAATCACTGGATTGTCTCGTCAAGACTCTCTATTTACAGTCCGCCGTCATATATCTGGAATATTGCTGAGTGCAGCGTTAAACAACATAACGAACGAACGAACGAACGAACGAACGAACGAACTCTTATCCCACGGATATAACTCATTGTTCCCCATTCACAAAAAAACCCGATAAAAGACCACATAACAAAAACTTTGCTATGTATGACGAATGCACGTTTCGCACATTTCATAAAAACGAGTGCCGGTCAAGACTACCAAACAAAACCAACAATTGTGAAAGTGATTTTAACAAATCTCCCTGCTTTTAAATACACTTCTCATATCGATAGTGAAGCTTTTCAATACTAGTCAGGGAGACGTGAAAAACCCATTCACGGCAGCTTTGAGGTCATCGTGGTCGTCATCGCGCTTTCCAAGGTGTTATTTCAGTTTATGAAACATGTAGAAATCACTTGGTGCCAGGTCTGGCGAGGCTGAGGAAGCTCTTCGAACCAACATTGTCGCACAGCAGCCTTTGCAAGTCGAGGTGTGAGAAGAGGCATTGTCATGAAGTAGTAGAACTCCAGCAGTCCGCATTCCTTGCCGCTTTTCTTTGACAGAATCTCTCAGGCGATGAAGCAAATCAGCATAGTAGGCACCGGTAATCGTCTTCTGATTTTCTAAGTAATCAACAAGGATCACACCGTTTGCGTCCCAGAATAGTGGCCATGACTTTCTTCACTGATCTTGAAGACTTGAATTTCTTTGGTACCCGAGAAGTGGAATGGTGCCATTCCATGGATTGACGTTTTGACTTGGGATCATTGTGGTACACCCATGTTTCATGACCCATTTCTGTGTCTTTTTGCATTTGACGAAATCCTCCTCAAGTAGCCCTAAATGTCAATGTCAGATGTCAGAATTTCGAAACTTTGGCACCCAACGAGTAGATATCTTATTAATCTGTAAATGTTCATGAATAACAGTTTCAATGGATCCAAGGCTTAGACCTGTGTCTTCCTCAAGTTCAGCAATGGTAATACGTCCATCTGACACTATAAGTTTGTCTATCTCCTTCATTGAATCTTCATTGATGGAAGTTGAGGGACGTCCAGACCCAGGGCCATCATCAAGGCTTGTTCTCCCAGTCTTAAACATAGCTGCCCAACGTTTAACAGTGGAATATCTAGGGCACCTGTCCCCATATACTTGCCACGTGCGGTCATGAATTTCTTGGGGAGTACCTTTCTCTAAAGTCAAAAACTTAATGACTGCTCGGTACTCGTTCTGTTCCATTTCTGTTTCCATTTGGACTCCTATCACGCTAAACTGTCTGTCACTACTATACAAACGACCTCAACAGACCAAAACACTTGTAATGAACTACTCAAACAATGCACTACATTGACTAGTTCACTTTGTTATGGCCTATAGTTGAAAGTTAGTCAGGCTTAGAATTTTTTAAAATAAAACGTCAAGGCAAGAGAATAACCAGTCTCGATTATCCACTACCACCTACTATCCGCTCAGCTATTTCTTTGATATGACAGGGGGCACGGGTAGTCCAGTCGTCTAAGGCGCCGCGATTCGCTATGCAGAGTTGCGTCTCTTGGGCACGCCAGAAACCTATGATTGTGTTTTCAAATCTCGGTTCGCCCCGATTATGTTTCTAGGTTTGTCAGCACCATACCCGTGCTTGTGGGTTTCACCGAGGTGGTAAACGTCTGAGACCTGCATCACTTCGGGCTATCCTCCCACATTAAGCTGACATACCGTGATATAACTGGAATACTGTTAAAAGCGGCGCTAAACCCATCTCACTCACTCACTCTTTGATATGACACGCAACATTCGATACCACTGCCGATACTGTGGTGAGGCACATCCATTTGTCTGAAAATCTAAAGGAAAAAACATCAACTACAATCATATATCATTTAAATGCCCGAAACATTTTGGGCCACTAAATCTTAATTGCCTTTTACCTCAGGCAGTTAACCTTTAATAAGAAGCCAACTATAGCTCGATAGCAAACGAAAAGCCTACTCTCAGTTGCCCCATGAATTAGATTATGCTGGAAACTGGCATGGCACAAAGCACAGATTCCAGTGTGTGTTGTTTTGTGAGTAAAGCATTGGTGTTAGGGGTCAAAATCAAGATTGTCGTTACATACTGGGTCAAGTAAGGTGAAATTGGGTTTAACGTCGCGTCCAAGATTATTGCGCTTATATAGCGACGTGCATGCACGTGTGTTTGAGGCTGCTTGTACTAGTCCGGACTGATGCCGATTTGTGGTGCTAGCACACTGAGATATCATGCCGCAGTTTAACATGAATATACTGGGTCAAGGTTTCAGTGAAGTGGTTAGGTTCAGCCGCTTGGATTAGCATATATGTTTTTTCTATAGTGGTTAAAGCGTAAGCTCGTCACGCAAAGGGCCAGGGTTCCCTTCCCCGCATGGGTACAATATGTGAAACTCACAGTAATATTGTTAAAAGCGGCGTAAAACAATACTCACTCACTGCTCTTTTTTGCATTCTTTTGTGTGTGCTCTATTTTAGGTTGTTTCAACAATAGTCCAGCTGTATAATGACGGTAAATAATCAATTCAGACCAGTGATTGACATCATGATCATCGATCTACGCAATTGGGATCGATGACATGCATCAACCAAGTCAGCGAGGCTGATCCCCCGATCCCGTTAGTCGCGTCTCACGACAAGCATTGTCGCCTTTAACGGCGAGAATGACTTATTCTAACCCAGATCTTCACAGATTTTTATTTTGTTAACAAAACCAGGGGCGACCACAAACTTATCATATATTAATGGCGACATCGATTTATATCTGCCAAAGGTTTTTTTCAAACCGAAAATATGTACTTTATCTCGTTATCTGTTCTCACAGCTTCCTGTCAATCCTCTCTTGTGACACATATTATTGTTTATGAGTTGATGTTTAGGAGGAGGGGGGTGGGGTGGCGGGGTGGCGGGGTGGCGGGTGTTAGTATGAACAAAAAAATGTTTATTGCACTGCACATAATTGAACCAATTTCATCGCTATTAAGGCTGGATTATCGGACTACTACTACTACTACTACTACTACCACCACCGCTACTACTACTCCCACCACTACTACTACCACCGCCACTACTACTACTACTACTACTACTACTACTACTACTACTACTACTACTACTACCACTACTACCACCACTACCACCACCACCACCACTACTACCACTACCAGTAGTCATTTATATGAACGACTATGCTTGTTGTCAGAGGCGAGTAACGGGATCGGGTGGCCAGGCCCGCTAAACTGGTTGATGCACGTCGTATCCCAATCACGTAGATCGATGCTCGAATATTTAGAGACTGTGTCGTCATATAGCTTAAATACTGCTGAGTGCGGTGTTAAGCAAAAAAAACCCAGAAAACAAACAAATTACATGGGTAGGTATATTGGTTATGTCAATGTCTCCCTTTGATACAGGTACATGCATGCCCCGTTATAACAACACAGAACTTTAGACAGGTCTGCTATTGCTCAGAAAGAATACAACTATAAAATGTACATTAAAGACATTGTTTTTTCCTCGAGAATACTGACTTAATCTGACAAGCCGAGAGATTGAGAGCTTTTATAAGATATTCAAGTGTCGCATTCTTACTTTTTCAACTTTTCTCAAATGTCGCGTTCTCGCGAGTTCGAAATTTCTACGCTTTTATACTCTTTACAAAATGTCAAGATCATGACGAAAGTCAACGTTATTTATTCAACACATATTCGCCTATTTCCCTTTCTAAATACACGCATGCAACCGTGCATCACTCAATCAGAGAAAGTACGTCCGGCTTTTAACAAGAGCTGCTTTCTTAGTGGCTAATGTCGACTTCCAATTAGTCATTTCATTGGTCGGTCAAAGTTCGCGAAAGGTCGTACTGACGTGACCTGTTATGGGATGTCCACGGCGGTAGCGAGAACTTTTATCTGCACGTAATGATATTTGGGTAATCTAGGCATGTGATTATTCCTGTTTTGTTTATTTAGAGGATCAATTGTAATATTGCCGTTGTAATATGCAGCTACCAGCCGACTCGTCTCGCATCAAAACACGGACTGTGTTCTCGCGGGCAGATGACCATGGAGTATGCTGACCACTGTGTCGGATTAACGAGACTGATTAATGAGTGATTTCAGCAATTCGTTGCAAATTAAGTGTGTCTGAGTTGAAGTATGAGACTAACGGATCTAAATAGCACGGAGTTAATCGGTTCCCATAATAAGTGTCGGATAAAGTCGATTGTCGGATTATCGAGACTTGACTGTTGCAGAAAAATAATGTTTTTTTTAAAAATAATTAGATAAATTCTAAATGTCATTACTGGTCATTTTTGCCAGTGATTCATGGACATATATAAAGGCACTTCACTAAGTTCTCAGTATTAACGACCCGTGAAGATCCGGAGTAGAATAGGTCTTCAACAACCCAGGCTTGCCATGAAAGGCGACTATGCTTGTCGTAAAAGGCGACAAACGGGATCGGGTGGTCAGACTTACTGACTTGGTTGATGCATGTCATCGTATCCCAATTGCGTGGATCGATGCTCATGATGTCAATCGCTGGATTGTCTGGTCCAGACTCGATTATTTACAGACCGCCGTCATATAACTGTAATATTGCTGAGTGCGGCGTTAAACAACAAACAAACAAACACAACCTCAGTATTAATTGTTCTAAATGTTAACAAAATGCATACAATTCCTGTACTTCCTTGTTTTCAAGCAAATACAAATAAAATATTAAAATGTGTGGACTTTGAGCATGATCTTCACGTGCACGCAGTCCCCCGTTCAAAGGAAATGAATTCTTCCGTTGCACGCGGAACGCCTACTGTCTCTGTCCCGATTTGTTTACGTTTTCGTTAGCTTCTGAGTCCAACATCATGTTTTATTCATCTCAGTGATATATCTGACATAAATCATGAACGTCTAGCCACCTGGCACGTATTTGACAACAAGCAATTTTCATTGAAACTTTATCAAACGTCAACACCTTTTCGACGCCGCGTCCTATTGTGCTCATAAAATACACGCCAAATTCGCGTTAATCATTTCTATCCACAACATACGGGTGTTACAATCATTAATAATGCGCCAGGCTGCTCCCATGTGTGAGAAGATTCGACAATATTACGTTAGACGACCAGCATCACGTAACTTACACACTCGCCAGCGTTTATTTAACGTCGTAATGTGATCACTTCGCCATCCTAGACGTCGTCACAAATTCCATTTATCCTTCCCCACTCAGATACCTTAATGAAATTACAGAGAATTAAGACATTCAAATGGTGCTATTTTTAGCATGACCACTTGTAGAATTATCGGTTAAAAGATTGTGTGTTCATTATATTAGCGGCGTGCTCTGGTACCGCTAATTTACCGGAAGTTTTGTTTAGCGGAAACTAGTGCTACAACCAAAGTGACAATGCTCTAAGCCCACATCCGTCGCTCTCTCTGCATGAGATCACAAGGCTTGAACAAGAATAACATTGAATACATGGTAATTGAATTTAGTGTGTGACGACCCCCTGAGACCCCATACCGGTCAAGGAAAGCGTACATAATGCTGAAGCGTACATCACGTGGAAGCGTGGGTGATGTAGACACGCGCATGTGGTGATCGGATTCCAATCAAGCAATCGTCAATTTCTTCACTATCGATGCTTGTTCAGAAACAAATGCCTTTGTTCATATATATTCATGACCATTGGCAAGAATGAATGTTATGTTCACTGTACGTTTCTATGAAATAAACATGTCCGAATGGCAATCAACAAGATTTAATCACCAGCACGCGTGCGTGCAAACAGACATTTTGTCGAATCAAATCACTTGGATAAATCGACGGATTTCGTCACTTTAAGAGTATGGACAATAATGATAGAGTTGGAGGTATCTTCAGATTAACCTACCACCGCAAACTGTACGTTTCTATGAAATAAACATGCAACATATGGTCCGAATGACACCCAACAAGATTTCATCACCAGCACGCGCACGTGCATACACTTGTGCAGACAGGATTTACCAACTTTTATCAAATTGATGAATATGTCAGGTCAACTTTCCGGACAATGTGTCTAGAGCTATCTGACACACGCGATGATGCGGGGATCAATTAGGAATGGTTTCACACTGTGTGGAAAACATCATTATACAGATAACGGTAAACGTATCTGTGGATGACCATTTCTATACTGAGTGTTGGTGCGTGATTCGGTCCGATCTGACGAAGTGTTATCATGAAGTGTTTTGTTTCCCCTTCATAATGTGCTGCTAAATCGCTATTCGTGTTGCCTCAACAACTGTTGCATTGTCATTCTCCTCCATAATACTCTGCGTTATGGTTGACTTTCCAATAGTGGTACTGATATTAAACTACATATTTAATATTGTATTCAATTAATATATCATGTACCATAATGTTATCTTTCAATGCGCAAGGCGTCTTAAAACACATTGAATTGAAACAAATACCATTGTATTGATAATCCTGAGAAATATACATTTGTCCACAGTGAATATCAGTTGTAACATAACGATATTAATATACAGTTGTCTACACGCACTGATATTATATATACAGTTGTCCACACACACCGATATTAATGTTCGGTTGTCTACACAAACGGATATTAATATACAGTTGTCCTTACATAGATATTCAAATACATTTGTCCTTACATACCGATACTAATACACAGTTGTCCACACATACTGATATTATTATACAGTTGTCCACACATACCGATATTAATATACATTTGTCCACACATACCAATATTAATATACAGTTGTCCTTACATACCGATATTAATACACAGTTGTCCTTACATACCGATATAAATATACATTTGTCCTTACATACCGATATTAATACACAGTTGTCCACAAATACCGATATTGATATACAGTTGTCCACAAATACCGATATTATTATACAGTTGTCCACACATACCGATATTAATATACATTTGTCCACACATACCTATACTAATATACATTTGTCCTTAATACCGATACTAATACACAGTTGTCCTTACATACCGATATTAATATACATTTGTCCTTACATACCGATATTAATACACAGTTGTCCACACATACTGATATTATTCTACAGTTGTCCACAAATACCGATATTAATATACAGTTGTCCTTACATACCGATATTAATATACAGTTGTCCTTACATACCGATACTTATACACAGTTGTCCACACATACTGATATTATTATACAGTTGTCCACACATACCGATATTAATATACAGTTGTCCTTACATACCGATTATAATACACAGTTGTCCACACATACTGATATTATTATACAGTTATCTACACAAAGTTATATTAATATCCAGTTGCCTATACATACTGATATACTATCCGGTTGTCCACACAAACTGATATTAATATAGAGTTGCCCCCACACACTGATATCAATGAACAGCTGCCCCCCATACACTGATATACTATTTCATCACAGTTGCCCACACATTATGATTTATCACACAGTTGTTCACAAACTGATATTGATACATGTATACAGTTGTCCATACATACCCCGTGGAGACCCTGAGTAGAAAGAGTCCCCAGCACCCCATTGCTGGTTGTAAAAGGTGTCGAAATTGGGCACCGTGGAGTGCGTCTCAGTGTCGGTGGAGGAAGGGTGTCTGGTGGTTGAGGGCACTGTCGTGTTCCTTCTGCCCAACACACACGTACTCCCTTAACTTCACCTAGACGGACGGTAGGATGGGCCCGATCATATCAATCGGCTGGTCATGCCAAGCCCTGTGCGTTTTATTTCATTTACACAATTGTGACTGTCATGATGACAATGACTTGGTCAGATTCAGATGTTACTTGACAAATAGAACAGTATCATGTTACACTCATATATGTGTAGACTATTGAAACCTATGTAATAAAATACAAAATCAACAATGAATGGACCATTGCTACGTTTGCCGAGAGTCTTAATGCCCAGAAGGCGGTGGCTCATGGGCCAATCTTGTTCATGATGCTTCTGCTTGAGTATACCCCCTTGGTATACTCAGTGTTGTCTGTTGGTGACCCACAGGCATGTGGTATCGTCTTTGTTGATAATCCATGGAGGGTGGGGAGTTGGGAGGGTGAAACACAATCACTACCAACATGGAACCGCCTAATGAAAAACGATTTAATGAATCAGCCATGATTGATTTGATACTGAGGGTGATTACAGAATACATGTTTAATTTATTTGCAAGGGTTACTAATGGTAAAAGAACTGGCGATGCCAGCATACTCGTTAAGCAAGGGACACTACACAGTGCTGCCCCATTAAATACCAACCTACGGGCGATTTCACATATGTTCTCTTCACATACAACCATCAACAATACTTCAGATGAATGATTTTGATATCACAAAGGGAAAGTACTGGAAGAGTGGCTTCAGAAGCATGAGCTATGTCTACAATAATGGTAGCAACATGCATCCCGCAACTGGAACATACTCTGCTCCTGATATAGCCTTTGCAGATCCATAACTCTTTGATGAGTTCGCGTGGTCTCGTGATGACCTTTGTGGCATTTCCCAACCGTGCTTGAAACCATCACTCCCTGTATTGGCACGGATATTACTAAATGGCAGCTCTTTACAAGAGGCTTTGAACAAGGCTCATGATACAGCATCTGGGCCACATGATGCCCATTATCAGTGTTTGAAACACCTTCCTCAGCCTTCTCTTTCAGCCCCTTTAGCCATATTATATAATGTATGGCCAACTGGTAATTTCCCTCCTTCCTTGCGTGAGGCTACAATAAGACCTGTGCCTAAACCATGTAAGGAACATACAGATCCTTCTAATTACTGACCTATTGCTCTGACAAGTTGTATCTGTAAAACCTTCAACGGATGATCAACAGGCGTCTTGTTTGGTTTCTTGAATCAAGTAATTTTATCACAGACATTCAGTGTGGTTTTAGACAGATCAGAATCCTTTGTACGGAATGGTTTTGTAAACAAGCAATGCGTTGTATCTATCTTTTGTGATTTGGTGAAAGTTTACAATACAACAAGGAAATATAATATATTGAAATATCTCCACAGTAGGGGAATACGTGGCCCTATGAATGATTTCATGGCACAATCTCTAGAAGTTAGGATATTTATAGTCAGAATGAGCTCCACAATATCCGATATATATGATCAGGAAATGGGGGTCCGTCAGGGTGGTATTTTATCAGTGACACACTTTAGCATAAAAATCAACAGCCTTGCTTTAGTTTTAAATGAAAATATCGATGGCAGGTTATTTGTTGGTGATTTTAATAGTTCATGCTGCGGTGCATATATCAATATCATTGGGAGACAGATGCAACTATGTCTCAATAAAATCTCCAGAACTAAAACCAGCTGTGTTTATTTTTTGCAACAAACGGAAATTACAATGATCCATAATTGACTTTGAATAATATTCCAATTAAGGTGGTTAAAGAAACCAAGTTTTTGGGTATTACTTTTGATCAAAGGTTATCCTTTATAACTCATATTAAAAATCTTAAAGCTAGATGTTTGAAAGCGATTGATATCTTAAAGGGTGAGATAGAGAAACACTGCTGCATATCTATAGATCTTTGATAGGTCAAAGCTTGATTATGGTAGCTTCATTTACGGTTCAGTATGTTTATTCGAGAGACATTCGTTCTGTGTTGGAGCATTTAGGACATCGCTCATTGACAGTTTGTACGTGGAGGCAAATGAACCCTGTTTTAGTTTAAGACGAATAAAACTGGCATTACAATATATCACTAAACTTTGCTCCAATCCTTCTATTCCTGCATTTAACAATGTATTCCATCCTCCATATGAACATCTATACGACTGAAAACCAAACACAATTCAACAATGCAAAGATGCTCACTTAATATGTCTGCTGTTGACGAATATTAAATAACAGCAATGCCTCCATGACAGTCTGTACAGCCTGATGTCAATTTAGAATTGGCGAAACTAAGACGTCTGTAACTAATCAATTATCTTATCAACAAGAATTTCACGAACTGAAGAGCCTATATCCCTCTTGTATCAGTAGTCACACAGATGGTTCAAAAGATGGTGAGAAGGTATCAACCGCAGCTGTTACTAACAATTGTGACAGTCCATACGACTGATAGAAGCTCGAATGTCACGACAGAAGCTGAAGCTATACTATTTGCTTTGCAATACATTCAAAGGTTTTCCAAAAGCAGTATTTTCTTATAGTCTATCCTGTTGACACGCAATCAAAAACTGAACATCGGATCATCTATTCTTAGCTGAAATTTTACGATGTCCTCTCAATTTACCTTTAGCTGAAAAAGTTATCATGCTTTGTTGGCTGCCCATTCATGTTGGCATCAGTGGCAACTGTAAAACAGATGCTGCGGCATTAGCTGCTCTAAATAACTTCAAACACAAACTTCGCGTTTTCTGATCTAAAACCTCCCACCAGACAATGTGTGAATGATCAATGTCAACAAATGTAGAGTACTAAGGGACCCCTGAAGGTCCGGGGTAGAATAAGTCTTCAGCAACCCATGCTTGCCATAAAAGGCGACTATGCTTGTCGTAAGAGGCGACTAACGGGATCGGGTGGTCAGACTCGTTGACTTGGTTGATGCATGACGTCGTATCCCAATGGCGTGGATCGATGCTCATGATGTCAATCACTGGATTGTCTGGTCCAGACTCAATTATTTACAGACATATAGCTGTAATATTGCTGAGTGCGACATTAAACAACAAACAAACAAATAGACTACTAAGGTTGTGAATAAACTCCATGCCATCAGACCACTCATTGAAAGTCACCCATTCTGGTCTATATTGCCATGGAGAAGTTGTATTACAACAGTGCCGCATTAGACACAGTTATACTACACATTCATTTTTTATTGAAGGGTGAAGATCGACCTTTTTGTATCTCTTGCAATAAACCATTTACTATCAAGCATCTTTTGCTTGATGATTTCGCACTTGTCAGACAACGCCCCTATGGTAATGATCATACCATGTCTGAACTTTCTAGAACAGTTTCTAACCACTTGATTTTAGCACAGTTAACAGAAATCAATATCTTTGATAAAATCTAAATAATTCTTTTTGCCTTTGAATGTGATATCTGATTGAGATTTTAGTGATTTTCAACATCACTCTTATTGTTTTTGTTGACATGAGGTAAAACTAAAGACATTTCTCGCCGCGAAAAGCTGCACAATTGCTGGTGTGGCGTTCACTAAACACATCCATACATCCTGATTGTCCACACATCCTGATTGTCCACAAATCCTGATATATCACACAGTTGTCCACACATCCTGATATATCACACAGTTGTCCACACATCCTGATATATCACACAGTTGTCCACACATCCTGATAAATCACACATTTGTCCACACATCCTGATATATCACACAGTTGTCCACACATCCTGATATATCACACAGTTGTCCACATATCCTGATATATCACACAGTTGTCCACACATCCTGATATATCACACAGTTGTCCACACATCCTGATATATCACACAGTTGTCCACACAAACTGATATATCACACAGTTGTCCACACATCCTGATATATCACACAGTTGTCCACAAATCCTGATATATCACACAGTTGTCCACACATCCTGATATATCACACAGTTGTCCACACAAACTGATATATCACACAGTTGTCCACACAAACTGATATATCACACAGTTGTCCACACATCCTGATATATCACACAGTTGTCCACACATCCTAATATATAACACAGTTGTCCACACATCCTGATAAATCACACAGTTGTCCACACATCCTGATATATCACACAGTTGTCCACACAACTGATATATCACACAGTTGTCCACACAAACTGATATATCACACAGTTGTCCACACATCCTGATATATCACACATTTGTCCACATATCCTGATATATCACACAGTTGTCCACACATCCTGATATATCACACAGTTGTCCACACATCCTGATATATCACACAGTTGTCCACACATCCTGATATATCACACAGTTGTCCACACAAACTGATATATCACACAGTTGTCCACACATCCTGATATATCACACAGTTGTCCACACATCCTGATAAATCACACAGTTGTCCACACATCCTGATATATCACACAGTTGTCCACACATCCTGATATATCACACAGTTGTCCACATATCCTGATATATCACACAGTTGTCCACATATCCTGATATATCACACACTTGTCCACATCCTGATATATCAAACAGTTGTCCACACAAACTGATATATCACACAGTTGTCCACACATCCTGATATATCACACAGTTGTCCACACATCCTAATATATAACACAGTTGTCCACACATCCTGATATATCACACAGTTGTCCACACATCCTGATATATCACACAGTTGTCCACACAAACTGATATATCACACAGTTGTCCACACATTCTGATATAAATTTTATGTTACAGTTGTCCACACCAACTGATATCAATATGCGGTTGTCTACACATACTAACATACGAGTATATTTTAAGTTGTCCACACAAACTGATATATTATACAGTTGTCCACACATGCAGAAATATTATACAGTTGTCCACACAAACTGATATATTATACAGTTGTCAAAACACACTGATATATTATACAGTTGTCCACACAAACTGATATATTTTACAGCTGTCCACACATGCTGAGATATTATACAATTGTACACACAAACTATATATTAAAAACAGTTGTAGACACAAACTGATATTAATATACACTTGTCCAAAAATTCTGATATGAATATACAGTTGACCACAAATTCTGATATGAAGATACAGTTGAATACACACACAATGATGTCAAGATATATTTCCCCACATGTAGACAGACATACTTTATTATCAGAAAGACAATGAGATTAGGCACAAGTGCAACGCCTATTGTTGCCTCTTCCACAGATAATATACAGTTGTCAACACACAGATACTGTACAGTTGTCCACACACAGATAATATACAATTGTCCACACACAGATACTGTACAGTTGTCCACACACAGATACTGTACAGTCGTCCACACACAGATAATATACAATTGTCAACACACAGATACTGTACAGTTGTCAACACACAGATACTGCACAGTCGTCCACACACAGATAATATACAATTGTCAACACACAGATACTGTACAGTTGTCAACACAGATACTGTACAGTTGTCCGCACACAGATAATATACAATAGTCCACACACAGATACTGTACAGTTGTCCACACAGATACTGTACAGTTGTCCACACACAGATACTGTACAGTCGTCCACACACAGATAATATACAATTGTCAACACAGAGATACTGTACAGTTGTCAACACAGATACTGTACAGTTGTCCGCACACAGATAATATACAATTGTCCACACACAGATACTGTACAGTTGTCCACACACAGATACTGTACAGTTGTCCACACACAGATACTGTACAGTCGTCCACACACAGATAATATACAATTTTCAACACACAGATACTGTACAGTTGTCCACACACAGATACTGTACAGTTGTCCGCACACAGATAATATACAATTGTCCACACACAGATACTGTACAGTTGTCCACACACAGATACTGTACAGTTGTCCGCACACAGATAATATACAATTGTCAACACACAGATAATGTACAGTTGTCCACACACAGATACTGTACAATTGTCAACACACAGATACTGTACAGTTGTCAACACAGATACTGTACAGTTGTCCGCACACAGATAATATACAATTGTCAACACACAGATAATATATAATAGTCAACACACAGATACTGTACAGTTGTCCACACACAGATACTGTACAGTTGTCACATACAGATACTGTACAGTTGTCAACACACAGATAATATACAGTTGTCAACACACAGATAATGTAGAGTTGTCCACACACAGATACTGTACAGTTGTCAACACACAGATAATATACAATTGTCAACACACAGATAATGTACAGTTGTCCACACACAGATAATGTACAATTGTCCATACACAGAAAATGTATATCTGTCAACACAGATAATGTACAGTTGTCCACACACAGACAATATACAATTGTCAACACACAGATAATGTACAGTTGTCCACATACAGACAATATACAATTGTCAACACACAGATAATGTACAGTTGTCCACACACAGATAATATACAGTTGCCGACACACAGATAATATACAGTTGTCAACACACAGATACTGTACAGTTGTCCGCACACAGATAATATACAATTGTCAACACACAGATAATGTACAGTTGTCCACACACAGATAATGTACAATTGTCAACACACAGATACTGTACAGTTGTCCACACACAGATACTGTACAGTTGTCACACACAAATAATATACAATTGTCATCACACATATACTGTACAGTTGTCAACACAGATACTGTACAGTTGTCCGCACACAGATAATATACAATTGTCAACACACATATAATATACAATAGTCAACACACAGATAATGTACAGTTGTCCACACACAGATACTGTACAGTTGTCCGCACACAGATAATGTACAGTTGTCCACACACAGATACTGTACAGTTGTCCACACACAGATACTGTACAGTTGTCCACACACAGATAATGTACAGTTGTCCACACACAGATACTATACAGTTGTCCACACACAGATAATATACAATTGTCCACACACAGATACTGTACAGTTGTCACATACAGATACTGTACAGTTATCCGCACACAGATACTGTACAGTTGTCCACACACAGATAATGTACAGTTGTCCACACACAGATAATGTACAGTTGTCCACACACAGATAATATACAATTGTCTACACACAGATACTGTACAGTTGTCACATACAGATACTGTACAATTGTCCACACACGGATAATGTACAGTTGTCCACACACAGATAATGTACAGTTGTCCACACACAGATACTGTACAGTTGTCCACACACAGATAATGTACAGTTGACCACACACAGATAATGTACAGGTGTCCACAGACAGACAATATACAATTGTCAACACACAGATACTGTACAGTTGTCAACAGACAGATACTGTACACTTATCCACACACAGATAATATACAATTGTCACATACAGATACTGTACAATTGTCCACACACAGATAATGTACAGTTGTCCACACACAGACAATATACAATTGTCAACACACAGATAATGTACAGTTGTCCACACACAGATAATATACAATTGTCCACACACAGATAATGTACAGTTGTCCACACACAGATAATGTACAGTTGCCCACACACAGATAATATACAGTTGTCAACACACAGATAATATACAATTGTCAACACACAGATAATATATAATAGTCAACACACAGATACTGTACAGTTGTCCACACACAGATAATGTACAGTTGTCCACACACAGATAATGTACAGTTGTCAACACACAGATAATATACAATTGTCAACACACAGATACTGTACAGTTGTCCACAGACAGATACTGTACAGTTGTCCACACACATATAATGTACAGTTGTCCACACACAGATAATGTACAGGTGTCCACAGACAGACAATATACAATTGCCAACACACAGATACTGTACAGTTGTCAACAGACAGATACTGTACACTTATCCACACACAGATAATATACAATTGTCCACACACAGATACTGTACAGTTGTCCACACACAGATACTGCACAGTTGTCCACACACAGACAATATACAATTGTCAACACACAGATAATGTACAGTTGTCCACACACAGATAATATACAGTTGCCGACACACAGATAATATACAGTTGTCAACACACAGATACTGTACAGTTTTGCACACACAGATAATATACAGTTGTCCACACACAGATAATATACAATTGTCAACACACAGATAATGTACTGTTGTCCATACACAGATAATATACAGTTGTCCACACACAGATAATATACAGTTGTCAACACACAGATACTGTACAGTTGTCCGCACACAGATAATGTACAGTTGTCCACACACAGATAATGCACACTTGTCCACACACAGATAATATACAATTGTCAACACACAGATACTGTACAATTGTCCACACACAGATAATATACAATTGTCAACACACAGATAATATACAATTGTCAACACACAGATAATGTACAGTTGTCCACACACAGATAATGTACAATTGTCCATACACAGAAAATGTATATCTGTCAACACAGATAATGTACAGTTGTCCACACACAGACAATATACAATTGTCAACACACAGATAATGTACAGTTGTCCACATACAGACAATATACAATTGTCAACACACAGATAATGTACAGTTGTCCGCACACAGATAATATACAATTGTCCACACACAGATAATGTACAGTTGTCCACACACAGATAATGTACAGTTGCCCACACACAGATAATATACAGTTGTCAACACACAGATAATATACAATTGTCAACCCACAGATAATATATAATAGTCAACACACAGATACTGTACAGTTGTCCACACACAGATAATGTACAGTTGTCAACACACAGATAATATACAATTGTCAACACACAGATAATATATAATAGTCAACACACAGATACTGTACAGTTGTCCACACACAGATAATGTACAGTTGTCCACACACAGATAATGTACAGTTGTCAACACACAGATAATATACAATTGTCAACACACAGATACTGTACAGTTGTCCACAGACAGATACTGTACAGTTGTCCACACACATATAATGTACAGTTGTCCACACACAGATAATGTACAGGTGTCCACAGACAGACAATATACAATTGCCAACACACAGATACTGTACAGTTGTCAACAGACAGATACTGTACACTTATCCACACTCAGATAATATACAATTGTCCACACACAGATACTGTACAGTTGTCCACACACAGATACTGCACAGTTGTCCACACACAGACAATATACAATTGTCAACACACAGATAATGTACAGTTGTCCACACACAGATAATATACAGTTGCCGACACACAGATAATATACAGTTGTCAACACACAGATACTGTACAGTTTTGCACACACAGATAATATACAGTTGTCCACACACAGATAATATACAATTGTCAACACACAGATAATGTACTGTTGTCCATACACAGATAATATACAGTTGTCCACACACAGATAATATACAGTTGTCAACACACAGATACTGTACAGTTGTCCGCACACAGATAATGTACAGTTGTCCACACACAGATAATGCACACTTGTCCACACACAGATAATATACAATTGTCAACACACAGATACTGTACAATTGTCCACACACAGATAATATACAATTGTCAACACACAGATAATATACAATTGTCAACACACAGATAATGTACAGTTGTCCACACACAGATAATGTACAATTGTCCATACACAGAAAATGTATATCTGTCAACACAGATAATGTACAGTTGTCCACACACAGACAATATACAATTGTCAACACACAGATAATGTACAGTTGTCCACATACAGACAATATACAATTGTCAACACACAGATAATGTACAGTTGTCCGCACACAGATAATATACAGTTGCCGACACACAGATAATATACAGTTGTCAACACACAGATACTGTACAGTTGTCCGCACACAGATAATATACAATTGTCAACACACAGATAATGTACAGTTGTCCACACACAGATAATGTACAATTGTCAACACACAGATACTGTACAGTTGTCCACACACAGATACTGTATAGTTGTCACACACAAATAATATACAATTGTCATCACACATATACTGTACAGTTGTCAACACAGATACTGTACAGTTGTCCGCACACAGATAATATACAATTGTCAACACACATATAATATACAATAGTCAACACACAGATACTGTACAGTTGTCCACACACAGATACTGTACAGTTGTCCGCACACAGATACTGTACAGTTGTCCACACACAGATACTGTACAGTTGTCCACACACAGATACTGTACAGTTGTCCACACACAGATAATGTACAGTTGTCCACACACAGATAATGTACAGTTGTCCACACACAGATAATATACAATTGTCAACACACAGATACTGTACAGTTGTCACATACAGATAATATACAATTGTCCACACACAGATACTGTACAGTTGTCACATACAGATACTGTACAGTTGTCCGCACACAGATACTGTACAGTTGTCCACACACAGATAATGTACAGTTGTCCACACACAGATAATGTACAGTTGTCAACACACAGATAATATACAATTGTCTACACACAGATACTGTACAGTTGTCACATACAGATACTGTACAATTGTCCACACACAGATAATGTACAGTTGTCCACACACAGATAATGTACAGTTGTCCACAGACAGATACTGTACAGTTGTCCACACACAGATAATGTACAGTTGTCAACACACAGATAATGTACAGGTGTCCACAGACAGACAATATACAATTGTCAACACACAGATACTGTACAGTTGTCAACAGACAGATACTGTACACTTATCCACACACAGATAATATACAATTGTCACATACAGATACTGTACAATTGTCCACACACAGATAATGTACAGTTGTCCACACACAGACAATATACAATTGTCAACACACAGATAATGTACAGTTGTCCACACACAGATAATATACAATTGTCCACACACAGATAATGTACAGTTGTCCACACACAGATAATGTACAGTTGCCCACACACAGATAATATACAGTTGTCAACACACAGATAATATACAATTGTCAACACACAGATAATATATAATAGTCAACACACAGATACTGTACAGTTGTCCACACACAGATAATGTACAGTTGTCCACACACAGATAATGTACAGTTGTCAACACACAGATAATATACAATTGTCAACACACAGATACTGTACAGTTGTCCACAGACAGATACTGTACAGTTGTCCACACACAGATAATGTACAGTTGTCCCCACACAGATAATGTACAGGTGTCCACAGACAGACAATATACAATTGTCAACACACAGATACTGTACAGTTGTCAACAGACAGATACTGTACACTTATCCACACACAGATAATATACAATTGTCCACATACA